>NC_142501.1:20417358-20718787 GCF_057876585.1 Rhinolophus sinicus
AGATTATCTCCAAGATCATTACTGATTTATCTGAAATTCTGTGTTCTATGAAATGGTCCTTTATTGTATTTAAATTTGGAATCTCACAAGATTTTTTAATTAAAGTGTTCATAATTGTAGTCATAACCAGAGAGTTGAGATAGCAAGACAAAGGGGAAGATAAGAAAATTGAGTAAAGGGGGCTTTCTTTAGAAGCTGAATTTTCTAAAAGAACATGTTTCCAGCAATAAGGAAAATCTGGTAAGGAAAGAATCTCCTACCTCCACTAGACCTTGTAAAATTCTGACACACATAACACAGCCGTAATGCACTCTGGCTGCAGAAGGAATGAACATGTTCAAGGTCGATGTTAAGAAGATGGCGGCTCCAAAGACCCTGAGAGACCAAAACACTGTGTTATTCGGCAGGCCCACTCATGGATGTGGCACTTTAAATATCAGAAATCATCCTAGCAGTTCATGGAAGACCTCTATGGAAATTAATAGAAAGATAAATAGATGTTGTGTTATAGTCTGGTGTGTCCCAAGCTGAACTGTTGGGCTGCTTTGATTCCCAAGCTCCAGTCCCTGGGCCCATTATGGGCAGGTTTTTGGCAGCACAGGGATGTCCTGCCTGGATGAAGTCCTGAAGGTAGAGATTGACTGGCCTGAGGTGAGCTTGCTGGAGACCCGCCATCCTGCTTGGTTCTACCCGACTCACCCACCTGTGCATGTGTGGGTGGTGTCTCTGCTTGACAATGCTGCTCTCACTTTACCAGAAGGGATGACTGACTACCTGAGAAGCATGCTGTGTCCTGGGACCAGCCACGTACAAGACAGGCTGTGTACCTGTCTCAGCCCTCAACTCTCTGCCCTCAACTTGCCTTCTCCTTCCTGCCTGGACAGGCGTGTCCCGGGAAAAGAGAGCAGGCAGCATTTTCTTTCTTTCTCACACGTGTTAATGATGATTCAACCCATTTTACACACTGGGAAATCATATTATGTGTGATTTCTTTTTAGGGCAAAAGTGTAAGCAATAACCCCAGAGGCCATAGGAGCTAATATTTTATCACTTTTTAAAAAGACTACAATAGGTAAGTGACAATAAATAAATGACACAAATTAGACAAGAACATAAGTAAATATCATCATGCTTATACTTATTTAGATCTTATGGAAGTGATTTTCAAACTTTCTAGACCTTGACCCAGGAAACAAAACATATTTTATATTGAAACCCAATAGATATTCACACACACAAATGTAATCAAAACAAATTTCAAAAACCAATACTTAAATGTACAATGAACTAAGACATTCTCTATTCTATTTTATTCTATTTGATTGTCTTCTGCTTCTCTCTTTTTTTACAGAATGCTCATTGGTAAATCATTATATTGATTTCATTACCATCAAATGAGTTGTATTTTAGAATTTGAAAAACATCGCTTTATAAAATGCATACTTCACAAAATCCGTATCTGTAAAGTCACACAGGACCCACAATCGGAAAGGACCTGGAGATATTTAGCACTCTCCTTTTTTGGTACATATACCCTATATGTCTCCTCCAAGTGGTCGTGGGCTTCTGCTTGAGTACCTCTAGTGACAGAGAACTCAGTCACTTTTTGAGGCAGCTCGTTCTGTCTTGGCCACTTTTAATTGTTCAAACACCTCCTAGAGAATATCAAGGGCATTGACTACATCTTGCAATCTAGAGGCAAGTCCCTACTACTCACATGATAAAATCTATATGGTAGTGGACGATATTAATGTAGTACAAAGGATCACAGAATGTCACTGGTCAAAGGAAGCTCAAACACAATCTGACCCATGCTTCATTTCACAGATGAGGAAACTGAGGCCTAGGGAAGGAAGGAAAGTGACTCAGTAGAGGTCACCAAGTGAGTTCTTTAGGGTTCAGAAGCTGTTTCTCCCGACTCAGAGTCAATTGCTGCTTTATTATTATTATTATTATTGTTATTATCATTATTACATAATCACTTAAAGAATCGCAAGATAAATTAGATTAAACAAAAAGGTAAATAAAAAGAGACTCTGAAGAACAGGATCCTATGGGATCGATATCTGTGACTCACACCTATTGGAATGGCTCCTATCTTTTCTTCTGCACCCCCAAATTGAGAGCCAGCTGTGCAAACTTGGTAAAAGTACAAAACCATATTATGATCTGTGCAGTATCATGTCATATCAGTTTATCTTACCTGTTTGCAGCAAACTTGTTTGAAATGAAACCACCTGGAATCTGTGTCACAATATAACCCCAGAAAAAAGATCCATGAATAAGGCCCACTGTCTCTGGATCCCAGTTAAACTGTGCTGTCTGAAAACGAGAAAGCAAATACAGTTGTGTTTGTGAAAAAAAACATTTGACTGCCATTTTTCACTGATGGTCCTACCTAATAGCCTATCAAGTCCTTCTTACCTTCCTTTATTCAAAAATAGTTATGGAGGACCTCTTGTGTGTTTGGGATATTGTAACAAACACAACAAAGTACCTACCTATTCTTAGGGAGCTCACCTAGTGAAAGAAAGGAGAGATTATGCACAAATTTAAACATACACACACACACACACACACACATCCCCCAAATAATGACAAGTGCCAAAAAGAAAATAAAACAACTTGTGAAGAAAACGAAAAATAAGTTCTAAGTTTACTAGGCTATTTACGAGGTTATTCAGATACCAGTTTAGCGAGAGCACAGAGGAAATGAGAGTCTTAAGACTCTCATTTCTTAACAAGGATACTAAAACTTATTCTACCTACCCACAGGCTGTATAGGGATAAACGACTGTGAATATTTCTAATAGGTTAGTCCTCTGCTTCCAGATTTTGCATTGACACATTAGGATAGAGCCTGGAACATAGTGGGACTCAGTAAACATTAGCAGCCCTTGTTGTTATGATGAGGACAATGGCAGTAAAAGAGCCTTCCCCAACAAGTCATTGAAAATGTGATTCTCAGGGCTGGATTCCCTTTCCTCCCCAGGCAAGGTGACTCATTCTTCTCAGACTCCCTGCAAATGTCCCTTCCTCTGAGGAAATTCCCCAAACCCCCTTGGAACTGATGTGGTCACTCTTTCCTGCGCTTGTCCCTCAGACCTCTGCTCTTACAGCCAGGACCTCCACACTGCGTTGTTCTCATACTAGCCATTCCAAAATGCCTGTTTCCCACACTGGGTGGCAAGCAACTCTGAGGTAGCAGCTGTGTCCTTTTGACTTTATAGCCTCAGTACCTAAAATAAATACCTGGAACATAGAAAATGCAAGTAACTATTTGCCAAATGAATAAATGAACGGCTTTGTAAAGCATTGATATCAAAATGCAAAGTATTCCTATTACAGAGTAAGGATTCTTAATTTTCAACATACTCTGTCTTACAAACTTTCATCACATTTTCCTGTCGTATTTATTTGCTCATTTATTCAATATTTGCCTAGTGCCTCCTGTGTGCTGGGTCAGGTGCCAGACAGTGTAAATACAAACTCAAATACGAATTGCTTTTGCCTTAAGAGATCACAGATCAGGTAACATTGACCTGTACGCTGTCCTATATTTTCCGTTTTGTGGATTAGGAAGTTGAAGCTCAAGAGTAAAATAAAACTAACCATCATTAATTCAAATCAGCGCACCAAATTTTTATGTCATGCTATTAGGTGCCACACATTGTTCTAGGCACTGGGGGTACAGCAGTGAACAACAAGAGTAAATTGCTGTCTTCATGAAGATGTCAGTAGGGATGGCAGATGGTAACCAAGTGCATACTGTGTTGGATGGTAATCAGTGATAAGAACAAAAAATAAAGCAGGGAAGGGGACAGAAAGTGTTGAGTAGGAGGGAGGTAGGGTGCGATTTTAGATAGAGTAGCCAAGGAAGTCTTCACTGAGGAGATGATATTTAAGGAAAGCCTTTAAAGGAAGGAAGGAAACAAGTCATGCATTCATTATCTGAGAGGAGAGCTTTTCAGACAGAGATATAGCAAGTGCAAAGGCCCTGAGGTAGGAATGTATCTTGTGTATTAGAGGAGTAGCATGATGTCAGCATAGCTGGAAGGTATTGAGTGAGAGAGAGGAGAGTAAGAGTTAAAGTAAAAGAGGTTCAAATGATTCTTTAAGTCATTATAAGGACGTTGGCTTTTACTCAAAGAGAACTGTTGGAAGCTTTGAGCAGGAAAGGGACATGATTTTGTTAAGGCACTTTCCATATATTTCTTCCTTCTAATACCTAGAGGTAATTATTATTAGGTCTTTTGTTGTAGATGAGGAAACGGAGGCTTGGAGAGATTAACTTACTTGCCCGAGGTCATACTAGTTACATGCTACTGGTTACAACAACTAGTTATAAGGAGAGCCGAGACCGAGACCCCTTACCTGCCTGACCCAAAACACTACATTCTTTCCACTGCATGTAAAGAGCTGACTTTCTTACAAAGAAGTGGAGACTAGACTTCTTTGCCTTGAGTCACAGAATGACCCAAAGAACCAAGGATCCAAGGTGGAGGGATCCGCCTCACAGGTGGCTGCTTGTCAATCACACTGTCCTTTGCTCATGTCTTTCTCTCTGAGGGGTTGGTGCTTCTGTCCATTCTCTAAAGGATATCAGATGTGAAGCAGAGCCCTTGGGCCTGCTGAGAACTGGCTTGCATCACAACTTGAGCCCCGTTAGAATCAGAATGGCCCCATGTACAAATCATTCCTGTAAGTCGAGCACTGTGTCAGGTGCTACTAAGCTGAAAAGTGGCCTCCAAAAATATACACCCCAAATCCCTGGAACCTAGGAATGCTGCCTGATTTGGGGAAAGGATTTGCTGATGTGATAAAGTCAAGGATCTTGAAATAAATTATCCTGAGTTATCCAGCTGGGCCCTAAATCTTATGACAAGTGTCCTTATAGGAGAAAGGCAGAGAGAGATTTGAGCCAGAGAAGGGAAGGCCATGTGAAGATGAGGCAGAGGTCAGAGTGATGCTGCCACAAGTCACCAGGAGCCACCAGAAGCTGGAAGTGGCAGGAAGGATTCTTCCCGAGGGCCTTTGACAGGAGTGTGGCCCTGTTGACACCTTGATTTTAGACTTCTGGTCTCCACAACTGTAAGAGAATAAATTTTCTTATTTTAAGCCACGATGTTTGTGGTCATTTGTTATGGCAGCCCTTAGGAAACAATATAAAGACTTAATATGGTAGTACCAAATGATCTCATTTGATCTGCAAAGCAGGCCTATTATTCCCAATTCACAATAAGGACAACGAGGGTTAGCAAAGAATTGCTAGAAATGCTGGATTCCTGCCTCCCTGCTCACATTTCTTTCTAAGAGGATTCTCCCCGTTCCCTCAGCACCATGGGCCTCACCCTGCTGACTGGACAACAGAATAGAGAGAACCAATCAGCCTGTCTCTTGTTCTCTCTCTCCCTCTCCCTCTCCTTTTCCCTCTCCCTCTCTTTCTCTCCAAATATGAACCCAGAGATTCTAGGTAAACAATACTGAACACTTGAACTGAAGCAAGTCCCCTTCAACTGAACTCAGGCCCAGGAACTCAGGGCCCAAACAACTCAGGGCCCAGGAAGTCAGCTCCCTGGCAAGGCAAAGGCTCAAGGAACTTCAGCGTTAGAGGGCAATGAGAAGCCATGGAAAAGGAAAGAAAACACTCTGTGGAGAGTCCAGGAGAATGAAGCAGATTACAGACCATGAGGAGTAAGCAAGCTGGGGAGACCTGAGCTGAGGATTTCCTAGTTCCCATGAGGCCGGCTCTGCTCTGCCCTTCCTGGCCTCTGTTCGTGCCTTGGAAACAATCACATAAAGGTTCCTTTTCCTCATGACGGTGGAGAACAGCCTGCGTTTCAGGCCCACCTCAGGCTGCCCCACCCCGTCCAGAGCACAGACTGCACAAACTTACACAGATCTTCACTTTCATGAGCTCCCCTACAGCCCTACCATAATTCCTTTTTTAATTTGAACTGTTTCACTAAATTTCTATTCTTTTGCCACCAGCAAACCCTTACCGGGACACGAGGGCAACTTGCTCAAGGTCTCAGAGCTAATAAACAAGAGTCAAGTTTGAAAGCAGGTCTGGCCAGTTCCAAAGCCCACCCTCTTCAACCTACAGGGGGCTCATGACACATGGGAAGGAATCTGGACGTTTCCAGAGAGCACTAAGAAATCATCGCAAAGTTCTTTAAACTTCAGTCTTTTATTGCTTACCATGTGCCAGGAACTGTTCAAAGCGATTCACATGTTTTAAAACAGAATTATTAAATTACAAATGATTATTCACACATCAGCTAAAACCACTCTTTATACCACTAGTAGAATACATGCCACATATTTGCAAGACCTAACTATTCATACTGCTTACGTTTCCCACTATTTAGAAAATGAGGACTTAAAAATTTCTCAGTGCAAAATGTCTAGTTTCCTCCCCATAAAATGAAAACTCAAACAAAATTACCAGCTATTCAGAGCCCTTCTTAATACAATTAGTGAAATCTTTGTCATCAGCTTGAACATGTCAGTTGATACCTAAGCTTTGTGCTATCTGGGTAAGAGAGACATGGCCTGCTATAAATTAGAGTTGTGTTAGAGCTTCTGAAATGCTACTCAACTCCTACTTTTGAGGCCAGCGAAAATGACGGTAAGTTCCTCTAAGACTCCAGAGGGCAAAACCATAAAAACTAAGAGAGCACACACTAGCATTGGTCCTTGGATTTATCAAAATATCTTCTCCATATGCCTCAAGCAGACTCTGTTGACCTAGGCTGATCTTTTCAGGCAACAAACAAGTGCAAACCAGCATTTCATTTTGCTCTGGGCCTCAGCAGACAACTTTTAATTAGCTGGCCTTGCTCACAAAAGGCTGGAAGAATACATGTGATACACATCTGAAACCTTGCTAGTATACATCATTCTTTATTTTAAAAAATGCATGACATACCCCCCTCAGTTGCCTGCCCCCCTCCAAAAAAATAAACAACCAGGATATCCTTTAGAACAGATTCAGCTGTGGCATCAAAAAGAGAGTAGTTTCCCCAACTGTGGGCAGGGACCAGAGAACAACCAAGTTCTTCTCTGCAAGTGGATGGACTTCATTCTGGTGTGTGTGTTCAACAGAATGAAACATGTATTTATTGGGTACCTTCTGGGCATATATTTCCATTTTTTCCCCTATAACCCCAATAGTGCTCTAGGCCTACCATTTAATTAATGAACCAGATTTTATTTTTCCAGTGATTCATAAAAACAATACTATTTAAGTCACACCAAAGTATATTCACTTATAACTTGAACAGCCTTTGAACTGGACCTCTTGCTTCCACTCACTTCAATCCCAATCCATTGGGAGATCACTAGCTGGACAGCATTCATTCTGGATCTGATCATTCTGGTCATATCACCTCTGTCCTTAAAGCCCATCCTCAACTCCCTACGTGGCCTACCAGGCTTCCCATGACCTCATCCTTCTTTTGGTTTTCTCTATCACATGGTGCTCACTCCCACGGTCTACTCTCTTACTGGGATTCTCGACCTGGAGTCTGTGGATGGAATCCTCTGCCTCTGTGAACTGGGTTGGGAAAAAAAATCGGTATCTTTATTTCTACTAACGGTTCACTGAAATTTCGCATTTCTGTAATTGTGAATGTAGGCAACAAGCCACAGCTGTATTATCAGTATCTATGGCTCTATTAGTAGGAGAAATTATAAATATATTCAGATCACATGACAGTTGTTGCCACTACCTCAAACTATTGTTTATAGTTCAAAAGTCAAAATTACAGTAATTTTTAGACCCATAGCTAGATTTTGTCATCTGATGTATTCATAAAGTAGCTCATATGTTTCTATATCACAGATTTTACTGTTAAATATTTTGGTATCTCAATTTTAATATAATTGGTTTTCTTTATAATCCCATGGAGTTTATGTTAAGAATTAAAAACTATGTTAACAAAGCGTTCATAAGTTTCCACCAGGTTGTCAAAGGGGTCCGTGGCACAGAAAAGATAAAGAACTCCTGTCTCTGTTCCTAAAACATGCGTGCTCTCTTGCTCTCTCAACTCTCTCTCTTAAAGTCTTCCATACATGATATTCCTTTTTCTTCACTCTTCTTAACTCTGCACCAAAACCTTCTTTGCCTATCAAATTCCTCCTCATCCTTCAGGTTCAGCCATTGTTTGGGGAATTCTTTCACAATATCGCATTCTGGGCTATGCTTTCTCCAATGTGACCCCCAAGCATTCTGAATTCCCCCAATGAAGCACCTACAAGAATTGTCATCGCTTGCTTGTATATCTCTGTAAGGACAAGGACCCAGCCTGTGTTATTCAGCATCCATCCCCATCACCTCCACTTGTAGCCACTCTACATTTTTGTCATGTTATATGACTGAGGTGCAGTGCTTTCTCTCACATAGCAAAGTATTTGCACAGTTGTGGCCAAAAGAGCTCCCACCACAGACCAACTCTGACCTGAACTTCTGGTTTTCCATCAACGTAGATAGTGCTGTTGTTGACCATTTCCACGATGGCAACTCCAAGATTGCACCGGATCCCAAAGGAAATGCAGAACCCCAGCCCGCTCATGATGGCAATGATGTAACGCTTGGGGACTCCACAGCAGTGGCAGTCACAGAGTGGGGGGCTCTGCCTGGGTGTCTGCACTGGCCTTCCTTCTTCATTCAGCTCAATATTGTTTTCTTCCTCATTGGTCCCATCGATTTTTCTACAGTGGAAAAAGAGTGCACAGAGAAGAAAAGCCAGGATTAGAGAAAAAACAAATTGTACTAATCAAAAAGAAAAGGTATACCAAAAAAGAAAAGGGAAGACACAAAAGAAGATGTAGCCTGCAGTTTTAAAATTTATTATTATTACCATCATCATTATTATTATTACTAAAATAAATTAAAATGGCTAAAACTACTATTTTGGATATTGTGTTGCAGTTTCACAGGCATAAAATAATTTCATCCTCCTAACAACCGCATGTGGTGCAGTTACCTTGCCATTTTATAGATGAGGAAACCAAGTCATGTGAAGTGGGATGCAAGTTCAAGACTGGAGACTATGTCTTCAGTAACACGCTTTACTGAATTTCCTTCTGAAGGGTATCAATAGACCTCATCCACATTGCATGACCTAGCTAACTATTACATTTGACCTTAATTTTAATGTCACATGAAGCTTGCTAAAATGACATCCAGTGGAGAATTCATTTATTTGTCGATTTTTTTTCTTCCTCTTTTTCTAAGTCTTAATAAAAGACTAGGTGAAGGTAGGGAGGTACATTTTCTATCATAGAACACACCCAGTTGGTTGTGTATCCTTTCTTTCTTCCTTAGGTGGTTCTTCTAAGTCAGTTATTTTCTGGCATCTGTTAACCGGATGATAAGATTTTCCATTGACTTCTATAGGTTCAGATTATGATATGTCCGTTATAGTGAATTTACTTTCCTCTTTAAAAAAAAAGTAATTGTCCAACTGAACATTTTGTGTCAATTATAAAAGGAACTGTTTGCATCCTCTCCTATATTGTAACCCTTCTGACTTATTTTGAAAAATCTGAAGATGTGAAATTATTAGGCCCACATTCTTTCATGGGTATAATTAGCTCCCCTGTTTACTAAAGTCCCCACCACTCCCTGTTGTCACCCCTACACTGAACTCAGTAGCCATTTAACCTTACAATTGCACTGTTGCTTTTCTTATAGCTAAACGAAGAGGAAAGGAAAATATCTTTTGTACCCACATCTTTATCAGAAGTCAAAAAACAAAAATTACTAGGAGCAAATATACATAGTCAACCACCATTTTATGGATGCCCAATATCTTACCTGTGTCATGAAATTCTGAGCCCTGCCTTACCACCAGAGAAAATTACTTTTTCTGTGCTTTCTTACAGCTATGATGTTGATATGTGGACCAACAGAAGCCTTTGGTATGTGGACCAACAGAAGCCTTTGAGTGAGATGTGGACAAATCAGAAGCCTTTGAGTGAGATTTCGAAGCCGAGGGAAGCAACAAGATGAAAATGCAGTTATGAAGGGGAAATGGTGATGCAAAGGTTGGCAGACACAGTGGCGGAGGCGACTGGTCCCTCTGTGACTGCTGTGCCAGAATGACTGTACCAAATCATAATTAATACTTAGAGGCAAGCATTGGTGGTGGCTGTGTTTTAGCTAGAGCAGTCTAGTGTTACAGTATGTTCCCTCCTGCCTTTTTTCTGGAGGTAGAACATCCAGACCTGGTCCTCCCAGAGAGTCTGAGAGCTCCCTAACAGGCTTTACTACATTTCTCCCACTTAAGCTACAGTTCATTCTGTTGATTGCAACTCAGAACTTTGAGTAATACCATACGTTTCTTTGTGGAAGTGGGGACTATTTTTGAGTGTTAACACGGAATGAATGTCTTTGTCAAAAAAATACAATATCGCCTGCTTCACTCTGTAGGTATTGAGCCTATGGTCTTTGCTCTGAGCTTTAAAAAGCACATAGAGGATTTGGTTGTTTTAAAGATATTTGGGGAGTTTCCAGGTTGGTGAACCAGAACACTTCCACGTGCCACCAACCAGGCTCCAAATTCCACGAGGACAGAAGCTCTTTTGGGCAGGACCTCACCCTAAGTCTCTTCAGCTGGCTGTTGATGTGAATAACAAAATACGTGGTTCATGGAAGGCACACAAATAAATGTATACTGAATGAATAAATGAGAAAATAAAAAATTCAGCTATCAAGGCTTGACTTCCAAAGGAACCCAAACCAAATAATGAGACTGGTATCAATGGCTCACAAACAAGATTTAAGAAATGATTTATGAGAAAGTAGGTGAATGAAGCAGCGATCAGTTTATATCAGAGTGACATCAGAAACATGGTGGCATGAGGGGTATTCCTTAAAGATATTTGGGGAAAGTTGGAGAAAGAGAGAAAATACATCCTAGATAAGAAAATATACTGCTAGACTAGGAGAAGATAAGAATTAGGAGAGACGGCGGAGAGTTTCAAAGTTGAGAGGCTCTGTTCCCTGCTTCTTAGGCAGAATCCCTGGTATGGGAAGTCTGTGAGAGATAGTTCTAGGAAGCAGACCCTAAGAATGAGATTTTTGAGTTTGATTTCTCACAAGCTGGCAAAGAGGACCTCACCACTTGTGGTAGGTGGAGTGTTGGTAGTTCCTGGCATGTGGTACCAGTGTAAATACCACGATTTCAACTTGGTGAACTGGGATAAAATGCACTGGTCCACGCAGTATCCCTGGTTATGGGGGAGGTATGGGAGCAATCGCAACTTCTCCATGGAGTTGTGTGGCTATTGTTAAATGCCATTGATGATTTGAAGAGAGAAAAATCTCAGGATTCGGTCAACCAATCATCAATCTAAAGGAAAGTGGGAGTCAGTCGCTTCCTTGTCACCATTTAAAGAGACCCTCACCTCCTGCAGTTGTACAGCAGAAAGAACTGAAGATCAAGCCCGAGACTGCATTGTAAAAATGGCAGAATCCCCTCTGAGGGTGAGCTGGACTTAGTGACTTTCTTCTGAAGAGCAGAGCAGGGAAAGTGGAGAAACCTGGCAAACACTTCCTTAACCAAGCAACCAAGGCTAGCATCACCAATAATAAATCATATTGATAGCATGTACGCTCAGATGGGATGTGAAGAGACAGACGTGCAATATTCACCTATGCAATATTCTTCCTAAAAACTCTCAACCCAAGTCTACTCATAAGAAAAATATCAGACACACCCAAACTGAGGGACATTCTACAAAATACCCTACCAGCATTCCTCAAACCTGTCCAAGTTATGAAAAATAAGGCAGAGAAAAGTCACAAATCAGAGGAGACTAAGGAGACATAACAATTTAAGTGCAATGCGGTATCCTGAACTGGAGCCTGGAACAGGAAAAATGACATTAGTGGAAAAAGTAATGAAATTTTAATAGAGGATGGAGTTTAATTAATAATGTACCAATGTTGCCGTCTTAGTTTTGACAAATGTATCACAGTAATCTAAGACGTTAACATTAGAGGAAACTGCATAATGAGTATATACAAAATCTCTGTACTATATAACTTTTCTGTAAGTCTAAAATTATCACAAAACAAAAGCTTAGTTTAAAACACAGGAGAACTCCAGAGAAGGTGGGATTCTGGGTTTAAGTAGGTCTCTTATACCAAAGCTGAGACCCTGATAAGAAATGGGATCCTGAGAATTTAGGGTGGGAGGATATCTGAGACGTGGATTCGGGGATAGCCGCACTTGAACATCTAACACCCGAAACTCCTCAGAACCCTCTGGACCTGCATAAGTGGACACTTCCCGTTGTTGGAAGATGGATGTCCCTCCTCTAACTTGAAAACTATGCAAAAGCCTCCAACGGGGCAGGTAACTTACAAGACAATGCTGACGCTCTTCAGGATTTGCTCCTATCTCCCTTTCTGGGCACGAGACCAATAAGTAGAACCAAATCCCAGAGTGGGCATGGACTGGGTCTGGCAATGGAAGAGAAGGGCTATACACCAAAGAGGCAGGATCTGACGGACATGTACCCAACAGGAAGCAGGAAAGTGTGCCTGGGATCCTGAAGGTGCTGGATGCGAGGGAGATGGAGGGGTAATAAAGATAAGGGAGAGTTTGTCAATATGAGGGGTAGGTTGCAATGTGTCCCCCCAAAAGATAAGTTCAAGTCCTAACCTCTGACAACTTTGGAAATGGGGTGTGTGCAGATGTAATCAAGTTAAAATGTGGTCATATTGGATTAGGGTAAGCCCTAATCCAATGACTGGTGTCCCTATAAATAGAGGAAAGTTTGAACATAGAGATACAGAAACTCAGGGGAGAAGGCCATGTGACAACAGAGGCAGAGCCTGGAGTAACGTGTCTGCAAGGAATACCAAGGACCACCAGCAACCACCAGAAGTGAGGAAAGGCCAAGATGAATCCTCCCTTAGAGCCGTCAGAAAGAGCATGACACTTTGATTTCAGACTTCTGGCCTCCAGAATTGTGAAAGAATAAATAAACCAATGCTACCCAGTTTGTGGCACTTTGTTACAGCAGCCCCAGGACACTAATACAGGGGGCATTCTCCCAGGACCCAGGATTTGCCATCCTGGAAAGGCCGAGGCGGTGCTTCCAAGGCGCTGCTTGTGTGCCCTCAGAAACTTAGACACAGCGGAGATACCGAGAGGAGCCTGATGACTTCTTTTAAAAAAAATAATCATTGTGTACTACTTTCTGGTCATTATTGCATTGCAGTCAGATGATGGCCACTTTTTTTTTTAAATAATCTGAGAGTTTCTTGTGGTTCAGTAATGGAGCAAAGCACATCTTTGAAGAAGTGGATTTGACTATCAGTGACCTATGCCTTTCAATTTAACTGCGAGTGACTTTCCCCTTTGAATAAGAACCAGAAGACGGAGACCTGGTGAAGTCAGGTCATGGTTTATTAAGCAAGTCCGGCATCACTGCTCCTGCCTCTCCTGTTCCTTTTGGAGAGAGAATAGCCAAGGATACCACAGAGGCGTCTTCTTTGGGTTCAGTGCTCCACT
Organism: Rhinolophus sinicus; assembly: GCF_057876585.1. NCBI lineage: Eukaryota > Metazoa > Chordata > Mammalia > Chiroptera > Rhinolophidae > Rhinolophus > Rhinolophus sinicus. The sequence goes on from NC_142501.1 coordinate 20,430,891, forward strand.
TCCTCTCCTTTCCTTCATTGTCTAGTAAACCTAAATTACAGGCCTGTTTCATTTCGTCATGCCTGTTGTAACAACTACTGAGTTTGACTGGACCATATAAATGAATTAGTGATTAAATCGGCTGCCGTCTGTTTCTTTCGCTAAAATTTCAATGTCTGTTATTTGGAATATAAAAATTCACGGCATCTTTTCAATGTTGATCACACGCTTCAATAAATAGGCCTGTCTTGAACGGTTTTTGTGTTTTAAGAGCGATGCCAGAACTGTTACGGCAGAGAAGGCAATAAGGAACGCCGTGGTGACGTGGCCACCAGCACCACTGAGCACCTCAGCAGTGGCTGTCCTCTGAAGGTTGGATCTGACGATAGGGGGCGCTGTTCCAGATCTGGGCTCCCTAGTGACAATTAGAATGATAGAATCTTGAGGAGCAGAGGCCAGTGGCAGTACTTTAAAGATCAGAGACAAGGGCAGCAAAGTCAGAATGGCAGTGGAGGGACCTGACTCACAGGAACGCGCAGACATGTGGGTGGACCTACGAGGTGGACACAAAGTGTGAGATCTTTATGTTGCACGGGCACGGACACCAGAGCGCTTCCACCTGGAAGGGGCACTGAACAGCCAGCCAATGGACAGGCTGACTTGGCTGGTGGATGTTAGCTGGCCGCTGTTCTCCGGCACCCTGTCCTAAAGCAGTGGATGAGGGGAGTAACCGTGGGAGCAGAGATGAAGGCTATGCTTGGGCTCTCACTCACCAACACTGATCTAGCTACCACGGTCAGTAACAAAACCAATGCTGAGAGCCTGAGATGGCACAATCCCTGAGGAGACAGACCAGCTTCTCGGTGTCAAAGAGTTTATATAAGATTCCTGTCATCCTGAAAAAGGTAGCAATTCATCACGATTGGTGTTGACATATATTCCACATGTGAGTTTGTCCTTTTAACCTGCGGGTCTCAGCATCACTATCTGAGGATTTACAAAATCCTGATTAGCCAACGTGGGATCCCACGTAACACTACCTCAGACCCAGACATCTAATTTATGACAAAGGAGGTACAGTGGGGGCACGTGACAATGGGATCCACTGACCCTACCTCATACCTGGCAGCCTGCCAGACTAAGGGAAGCCTCTTAAAGATGCAGCTGAGGCATCAGCTTAGAGATGAATCCCTGTCAGAATAGGGTACTATCCTTCAGGATGCAAGATATTCCATAAACCAACAGTTTTATATGGGGCTATGTCCCCAAAAGGTAGAATAGGGTCTTGGAAACAAGAAGTAGAAGTTGGGGTGGCCCCACTCACCATCACTCCCAGCAATCCAATGGAAGAATATCTCATTTCATCACCTTTAGGCTCTATGGGTCCAGAAGTCCTGATTCCCAAGGAAGAATTCTTCAATTTTGGAATACAGTGGAAAACCCATTGAATATACATCTATGACTGTGGCCCCAACACTTTGGGGTCCTCCTGCCAAGACCAAAAGGTAAGGTTGGGGATCACTCGGATGGCAAGAGTAATTGGTCTGATCTTCAGGAGGGGGTGGGACTATTGCTTCATCACGGGAACAGGAAGGCATGTGTTTGGACCTCAGGTGATCCACTGGCACATCTGCTGATACTGCCTTGTTTAGTTTAACTCAAAAAGAGCAACCAGACCTGGTAAGGACTTGTTAACCAACAGTTCAGACCCCTCAGAGATGAAGGACTAGGTCAACCCACCAGGAAGGCAATAGAAGTGAGAGGAATCGAGAATGGGTAGAGAGGCAGGACCAGCCAGAGCAGTGGGAGCTGGAGTATGTCCCACCAACTCTTCTCTTAAAGGTTCCTCGGATTTTATGACGACAGAGCCTTGGAGACGCTGTACCTGGGTGGGGTGAATTTAATGTGCAAAGCAAGTAGATCTGAGTGGCACAGTGAGTGGGCTGCCACAGATACTGTAATGTACTCCCCAGGTCCCTTTTCTCAGGCCAGCACACTTCTGGAGCTGGCAACGGCTTGCAACAGCTCCCTGCTTGGGAGAACTGCCAACCACTAAGTGGCTTCCATTATAAATCCCTATGCGTGGTGTGGCAGCCCAGTCAGTGACCGACTGACACAAAGACACACAGCCCCTTGGCTTAGGGCTGGTAATGTCCCAGAGCCCCCTGCTGTGATCTGTCTCCTGTGCATTACTGAGATCATGTCCTTGCTTGCTTTTCTCCTTTCCTAGCCTACTTAACTGCCTCCCTCCCAATCTTTTCGGGAAGAGCTCCCGCTCAATAAATCACATGCTAGGCTCATCCAAATTCCCACCTCAAGCCCTGCTTTTAGGGCACCCTCCCTAAGATAAAGGTGGAGTAAAATAAAGCAGGGAAGAGGGACAAGGAACAGGTGGGGGGAGAAGGGAAGGTGAGCTTTATCTTTAAATAGGATGATTAGGAAAGCTCCCCCTGTGAAGGTGACCTTTGAGTAGAGACTTGAAGAAAGTGAGGGAATGAGCCAGCAGGTGCTTTGAGAAAAAAACTTTCCAGGTGCAAAAGCTGGCACAGGAGTGGGCCCAGGGAGTTCCAGTAAGTGTGTAGAGTGTGGCTGGAGTGGGGTGAGACAGGAAAAGAAAGTCAGCGATGAGGTCAGTGAGACTTCTCAAGGTCCTATAGGTCAAGTTCTTATTTAAAGGGAAAAGACACTGGCTTTAACTCTGAGTGAGGTGGGCAACCATGGGGAGGGTTTGAGCAAGAGATGACATCCGACTTTCAGTAGAATTACTTTGGCCGCAAGGGTGGAAACCAAGTTGCTTGAGGTTGTGCAGGCAGAAAGCATGTGATGTCACGGCGATTGGAACTCCAGGCTCACCTGATCTGAACCCATTCTCACACCTGCCTTTGTTGATGGAGCAGACAGTGCACGTTTGGTATAGACTAGTTTCATCTGCATGATGAGATGGGCACAACACAGGGATTGGTTCCATCTCTCTAAAGAGAAGATATAAATACTTATAAGGAGACCAGATTTCCCCCCAGTCTTCTTGGGCAGTTTTCAACACTACAATTGATTAGGAGAAAAGCCCATACTTGCTTTAAGATCCAGAGATTGCTGTCTACATTGCAGCCCAAGTAACCCACTAAACCTAAGTGAGTGGGTAAATTTCAAGATAACAAGTGGAAAGAACAAAGACACTTAATTAGAGAGGGAGTAGAGTGTAATGATTGAGAATAAGCAGAGAACATCTGGTGTAAAACTCAGCTCAGCCACTTTCAAGTTGTGTGACCTTGGGCAACTTACTTAACCTCTCTGTGCTTCTTCATCTGTAAAACTGTGATTATAATCAGCCCGACCTCATTGGGTTGTTAATAGAATTAAATGAGTTTACAGTACCTGGAACATAGTGTTTGTTATTATAACTTATTACACATAATTAGAGGACACCCATATTGTCATTGGACAAATCTGTAATCAATCTCTGGACATTAATTTCCAAATTTAATGCCTTCTGTGTCATCTGTTCCAATACTGGACAATAAGTGAGTCCTCCTAGACTTCTAAAATATTATACTTTTAGCTGATGAAACTGTCCGGCTGCTTCTTATCAATGACTGCTCTCAAGAAAGGTTAATAAAGCCTGACAGTAACCAGCCTCAAGTGCATACTTCAAAGGTGTCTCCCTGTGCATTTGCCACTCCCCTGCCCATGAGAACGCGCCGAGACTAAAAAGCACCTCAAGAATTCCATTTAGATGATGATCTCAGTCTCAAACATTATCAGGCATCTATGACTTACACTACTTGCTAAGTTAGAAAGTTGGGGTTTCTTACTTCCAAATGTTTTTGTCTTATCCCTTTTACAAAACAGAAAACAGTGCTTTCTGGGTTTTTTTGTTTTGTTTTTTACATTGGATTCTGTCGACTGGCTTAATGTGAAAAATCAAGAAGGGGAGGGGATGTCCATTATATGCCAGGCTCTGGGCAAGGCATTTGATATGTAATTATCTTACAGACCTGAGGTTAAACCAAGTGCGTGGCAGAGCTGGTGTCACTGGAGAAGACCGACTTCTGGAGCTCTGCAATAAAGACCCCTAGAGCTGAGGATCAACTTGGTTCACTGGTCAGTTACTGCCATTTTTTCCTTCCTCTGCCAATAAGTCCCCTCTAGAGATCACTGAAAGAAGGGGTTCGAGTTTGACTTTCTTTATGTTAAAGTCACTCTACAATTGTGACAATGATAATAACATCGAGCATGCATTTACTGCATTCTCTAAGATCTCAAGTACTTTTACCTGTTTTGCTATTATTATTGTTCCATAGTTCAATTCTGAGGAAACTGTTCTGAGTCCTAAACACAGAGTTGTGGGTTGAGGTTGCACAACTCAGAGGTTAAAAATTGTGTTACATCCCTAATAAACCATCTGGTAAACAAAAGGATCTTCAAGTGCATCATCCAATCAAACACAGCAAAACCAGCTCTTAGGATAAGTCTCTTTGTTTAAAAAAATAATAATAAATAGAAACACAAATTTCAAAAAACGCAAACTGAAAGTTGGAAAATTCCTAAGTGCTGTTTTGCCAAGTATTTTATAAACTAAGGCAGAGTTTGGTGATTATAATGATGACTATGGTTCAAAGCCCTGCTTTTTATTCCTGACTTTTTCAGATTCCTTTGTCATCACTTAAATATGCCAGTGAAGCCATTGTGCCTGCCTTTTGCATTTTTAATCAAATAAACACCACCATATTAAGACATTACCCAGGGAGAGCTCAACAGAAGGATAAAACACTCTTAAAATAATAGGTTATTATAATCATGTCCTATGTTTGGCTACTTTATTCGGCTTTCACTCTTCAGCTAGGTTTTCTTCTATGTATTAAAATTCAATGTACGTTTGATTAAAACCCTTTTATTTTTAATCACTAATTAATAAGGTGCCCAACCCGTTCTCTTACTATGAAAGCTCATCAAGAGTGATACAATAAAACGCTTAACACTGACAGGAGCCCCTGTGTTATAAAACACAAGAAATGGAATGAATCTCAGTGTGCCTCGAAATTGTCCTTTAAATGTTAAAGCTTTCTATATTTAAGAGCTAACATAGAAAAGTTAAAAGAAGACACCAGGTGGCATTTTCACTCATCATGATTAGCAGTAACCATTCAAACACATAAAAATCTTATCAAGAACATTTTCACATTTATTTATATCAGAGAGATTACGGGAGTCATTTTACCTTGTATATAATGACCACTTTTTAATTCATCAATAAAACCTAGGGAGGATTTCACTATGTCTACAAAAAAAATCACAAATTAAAATGTCACATCAACTAATTCATTTATGGCAAACTCTCCTTCGAACAACATATTTTACTTTAAAAAAAAGATTCATTTTTTGGTTAGGATAAAAACATTCAATTCAATGGTAGTGCTTAACATTTTCCCACTGTAATCATGTTAGATTTTCTGCTTTAAATAACACTAATTTTTTAAGTTATCTTCTTCAAACCATTGTGCAACTACCCTTCTCTTTGAAAACTACACACCCAGGCATCACTTTACCTAGTTTGTATAATAAACTCAATAATTTGCAAATATCTAATTTTCATTTATAGTAAAAAATGAAGTAAAAAAATTCTTAAAACTCATTTCAGCTCAAAGCATAACCATCTTTGTCATTCCTATTGAATTAACACAAAATATCATCTCTCTAAATCTTTTCTAACTCGATGCCAAATACACAATATGCAATGTCACTACCTCTAGTAAGTGCTAATCCTGCTGTATCAGCAGAATGCTTGTCTTGGTATTTTCTTAATTCAACCCTACACTTTTGATGCATCTTCCCATCCCCCACCCCTCCCCTTCCCCAGGCACTGTCTGTTGGAGCTGGAAGGAGCTCTAGAAGCCATCTCATCTGACCCACCTTGTCCTTATTCAAATATGGCTTTAAAATCATTAAGCAAATTCTCTCAAACACTGGCAATACGAAGCTACCCAGAAATAAACCTGAAGTTTGCATTCAAACTTTACCTTTGTAAAATCCCCAACGAATCTCCCACAGCGTTCTTCACTCCTTCCTTTCCAGGTTTCAGAATTTTTTCTTTGAAAGTATCAAATGCTTTCAAAGGCATTTTGAATGGGGGGCACCTCCAAGCCGCTAATAGTCAGTCTCAGAAACTGTCATCCTTTCTCATTTCCAGCGTGGGGAACACTCTGCTTTCCTTGATGAACACCTTGAAGTCAGTTCTCATGGAGGTAACAACTTTAAATCAAAAAGGAGATGACACCAAGCCAAGATCTTTCAAGTTGAGACTATACCCCCCACCCAGAAAAAAAAAAAAAAATAATAAGAAGCAGCAGCCAAGGGGCTTCTGGCTGGGAATTCAGCTCCTTAAAAAGCTACCAGCTCAGCAGCAATGTGTGCTGCTGTCTCAGGCAGCGGCTCTCAGGCTGAGTGCAGCCTCGCTCCCTCCCTGGGGCTGCAGCTGGAGAAGCTGAAGTGGGTTCCAGCCCACAAGGTGCCCTGAGACCAGCGACAGCATCTGTGGCCTACCTCCCCGCCCCTCCTGCTGCTTCTGACCACATCCCTCTCCTGCCTCATTCAGCGGGGCTGTGGCTCTCACTGAGTGATCCTTTCCAAGGTGATGCTATAGTAACCAGCACAATACCTGCCCCTCAGCAGCTGGGGCTTAGCAATGGGCTCTGAGCCAGAGCAGGCACCCAGGATGGAGTGTATGAAACATTTACAAGTCCTCTGCTTTTCTGAGGTCTCGTCCTGCAGACAGGCTCTCAGCCGCCAAATTATGCCTTGTCAGCCCCTCGTGGGAGCCATGAAACAGTTTTTCAGCCAGACTCTAGTATGGATGTGGTCCGTGAAGGAGCACTTGAACTTGAGGCGGCCACAGACATCTAGGAGGGCATTTGTTTGCTCCCGGTCAACAGAGCAGGGTGTCAAGGTGTGCTGCATAGGTGCCACTGGGGCCATCTCATTGAAGAGATATCTGAGCCGGCCTTGACCTGTTTGTAACTCTTCACGGGTCCTCACTGTCCTCAGGGTAAATCCAAGTTCTTCATGACGGCACACAAGGCCCTCCAGGGACCCCAGCCTTGTTTCTTGTCACTCTGTTCTTCATATCACGTCAGTGAATCCAGTCAGCTCCCTATCGCGTCTGGGGTTTACTCAAGCTGTACCCTCTACCTGGGTAACTCCCCTCACCCTTCATCTGGGTAACTCTGAGGGATTCCTAAGTCTCACTGAGACATCACTTCCTCTACAAACCCTCACAGACAAGGTTAGGTGTCCCTCCTCTGTGCCTCCAAATCACCTGGCCCCTGCCCTCTGCTCCACAGGGCCTGGCTTGTAGTGGTGTCACATAAATCATTGGTGACCGGGGTTGAAATATCCCATGTTGCTCCCACATGCTTGGGCAGCAGGATGTCACCTCCATAAACGCCGCTGCCATGAAGAAACCGCCTTCGTCTCGAGGTGCCAGTGCTCCCATCCTCCCGCCTCATGTGACTGACAAACTCCGAGCCTTAAACTATTGCTCCCCAAGAGTCATTTCCACAGGACCAGTCACCGCCCTCGGCAAGCCACAGTCCAAACCCTCCTCCAAGATGTGAAGCAAATTGATCTAAATCAGAGCTGGATTCTTGGTCGGTTAAACACCACCACCACTAATAACTATTATTGCTATTATAGCTAACATTTATTGAGCTCTCTGGTTCAAAACCTGTGTTAAGCACTCTGGGTATTATCATAACTTTTCCAACACTGCTTTGTGGTTAGTAACTTACTATTTTCCTCAACTTTACTGACAGGAAACTGAAGCTAAGAGAGGTTGGACTTGTCAGGTTTCAGATCCAAACAGCCTGGCTCCAGCCAGCCCTGCTGTCTTTCTCACTCTCATATTCTCATTCTCTCTCTCTCTCTCTCAACCCATCCTGTCTTCTCTGCCCACCCTGCCCTCACTACCTCCTCTGACATTCACAAGGCATATTTTGCGTATTACATCGTTCACCCATTTCAAGTGGACAATGGTTTTTAATAAATTTACCAAGCTCTGCAAGCGTCACCATAAAGTACAAAGCAGATGAACACTTTTATCACCCAATACTATCCCTCATGTTGTGACTCCCCATCTCCCTGCACTGCCCCAGGCAACCACCAGTCTACTATCTCTGAAGAGTGGCCTTTTCTAGACATTTCATGTAAATGGAATCATACAATATATGGTCTCTTGTATGAGGCTTCTTTCACTCAGCGTAATGATTTTGAGGTTTGTCTGTGTCACAGCTTGTATGAGCAGTCTGTTCCTCCTTTTTCTCTTCTCTGTGGAATATTTTGTTGTATGGACATACGTACTACGTGTGTCTATCCACTGACCTATTGATGGACATTTAGGTTGTTTCCAATCTCTGGCTATTTTGAATGAAACTCTGAAGAATATTCACGTGCAAGTCTTTGTGTGGACATATCTTTTCATTTCTCTTGGGTAAATCACCTAGGAGTTTAATTGCTGCATCATATGGTGAGTGTATGTTGAACTTCTTAACAAACTACCATTTTCCAGAGTGGCTGCACTATTTTCCATTCCCACCAGCATGTATAAGGGCTCCCATTTCCTCACATCTTCACCAATATTTGTTGTCTTTTTTTGTATAACTATTCCAGTGGGTATTAAATGGTATCTCATTGTGACTTTAATTCCTGTTTCCCTGATGGCTAATGACATTGACCATCTTTCATGTGCATATCAGTCATTCATATATCTTTTTTTTGGTGAAATTTCTATTCAAATATTTTGCCCATCTTTAAATGTCTTTTTGGTCTTATTATTGAAGTGTCTGAGTATATATTCTCCATACAAATCCTTTATCAGATATGTGATTTGCAAGTATCTTCTCCCAGTCTGCTGCTTGTCTCTTAATTTTCTTCAAACTGTACTTTGAAGTGCAAAACATTTTAATTTTGATGCGGTCCAACTTATCAGTTTTTTTCTTTTACAGACTGTGCTTTTATTCATATATAAAAGAAATCATTGCCTAATCTGAGATCTTGAATATTTTCTCCTATTTTTTTTCTTTTAAAAGTTTTATTGTTTAGCTCTTCCATTTAAGTGTATGACCCATTGTAAGTTCATTTTTATGTATAGTGTGAGGTAAACATGTAAGTTAGGGTTTTTCCATGTGGATAACGAGTTGTTCCAGCACCATTTGTTAGAAATGATATCCTTTCTCCAAAAATACCAATTGCCTTGGTATTTTTGTCAGAAAACAATTGAATGTAAAGATTTATTTCTGGACTCTCAGTTCTGTTCTATTGATCTTTATGTCTGCCCTATGCCAATATCACAAAACCCTGACTGTAGCTTGAGAATAAGTTTAAAAATTGGGAAAGGAAAGTCCTCCAACTTTGCTCTTTTATTAAAATTGTTTTGGTTCTTCTACGTCTTTTGCGTTTCCATATAAATTTCAGGAGCGCTTTGTCAGTTTCTGCAAAAATCCTGTCCAGCCCCAAGCTCTTTAAAGGATAGTTTCTGACTACACACCTTGCACCCACAATCCCTCAAGGCTGAGAATGCTAAGACCCCAGGAAATCACACATCTAATCACTCCACCAACAAGTCCTTACCTGTCTCCAACAAAGCTTGCTCATTCATCAACAGCAAATACAATCAAATTAGGATAAATACACTCTCTTGCTGTAGAAAGGATCCCCTGTGCATCTGTAACCCTTTCCTCAATCCCAGATACCCTAGTTACTAACCTCTTAGAGCACATGATGGGAGCACTACTACTAGGCGAGGACCACAAGAATCTCTCTTAAGGGTAAATCACTGCTAAGAGCACAAAACATTCCTGCAGAATGTATCACTTATGAAACACATCTGAACCTACAAAAGGTTTTGGTGGTGACTTAGATGGTTGATAATAATAACTAACATTTATGGAGCATTTTCTAGATGCCAGACTTTAAGCACTTGATTCATTTCATCCCCCCAAGAACCCCCTGAAGTAAGCACTATCATTATACCATCTACAGATGAGGAAATTATAGCAGAGAGTTGAAGTAAACTTGTTCAAGTTCACACAGCTAGGAAACTAAGCCGAGATGGGATACAGACCCAGGAAATCTGACATCAGAGCCTGTACTCTTAATGTCTACAGTGGAGCTGTTGACAGTAGAGACAAGAAAATATAAAGGCAGATTTTCCAGAACCGAGGGTCATTTTATGTATTATTCATTTGTACTTTCTCTTGAGGGCCTACTATGTGGCAGGCCCTTTTGAGGCACTAGTGATAAAGGTTGACTGTGATACTCCCCTTGAAGAAACCAATCACTCAGAAAATGAATGAGTCCATCACATGTAATGAGTGCAGCATATGGGGTTATAGGAGCACAGGTAAGTTCACCTAACTCAGCTTGCTGAAGAGAGTGGGGGAGGGCTTCCTACATGAGGGGATGGTAGTGTAAGCTTTCAGTGGCAAGACAGACTGAGACAAAGGGAAAAAAATGTGAGAGCAAAGACTTGCACGAGAGAGCATGGCACCTGGGGAACCTTGCAGTTTCAGAGAGGTGGGTGCATGCACCATGTGGTAGAAAACAAGGTGAAGCAATGATCTTGAGCATCGTATAACTTGGTCATTACAGAGAGGCATTTAAACATTCTTCCCATCTCAAAATATCAAATATAACACACAGACAGCACATTAGGTATATAGCAGAACCCCCTGAGGGCTATGAAACAAAAGCTTTGGCGAATGCTGGAGATATGTACACTGAATATATATTAGAAAAAAGTCCAGCCATTGACATATACTTGATGAATGCCCATCATTCTATACAAAAAAGCCTCTTCCCTTAGAGAACAATAATGTTAACTAAGACATCCTAAGGGTGCTTGCCTAGACCATAGCAAGTCCTCATTTTCAGGGAACTTCTAGTGTCCCCATTCCTCTCTTCCCTTTATGGTGACGGGCTCCAAAAGTCCTGTGTATACTGTTTCCTATCTCACCGACAGCACCAAGCTAAAACAGTTAGATGCCAGATTGTCCTGGTAATTTAACTTGGCGATTGACAGACTGCTAGTTAATCTTGCAAGACCCTGGAACTATAACTGTGGAGTAGCTACATTTAGTTTACGGATTGCAGATGCATAGGACACTGGTCTGGCAAAGAACGAGAGGAATGAAACTACCAGGATAAGGTGTCTGTTTCTAGTGGCCGTCCACTTCCTGTCTGTCCAGACCCAGCTGTCCAACCCTTGGGTTTCATGAAATACCATACCCTTATAACATATTGCCTTCTTTCAATTTACTGTTCCTCACAGATAAGAATCTTGACTATTGCAATGGTTTAAAATCCAAATCATGTAATATCAAGATTCCTCTACCTAACACCACGCGAGGAAGCCAACAGTGAAAAAGTGCAGAAGTCATTCCAACCTGCTACCTACACCAAAGGAAAAAGCAAACAAATGCTAAACAACCTGAAGAGAATAGTTATTCAAGAAAATAATTTTATCAAATCCAAGTGTTAAATGGACATTTTGTAACCTGGCTTTGAACTAATGACCAAATTATTCACCTTTTTGAATAAGAAATTTCATAAGAAAACAAAGGTAATGAAAAAGCGAATCATCTGGAGAGTCTCTCCTGAATTCTGCGGCAGCTTTCCCAGCGAACTCCTTTCTCCACCCCACCTCCAAACTCCTATCCATCCCCCATAACATACTGAGACCAACAGAAAAATTTCTGTTTTATCCAGGACTTCTCTCAATCCCTTCAAATTTGAGTATTGTTGGTAACTGTCATCAGTGCTAATTGGAATGTACATAAAACTTGAGTTTTTTCATTGCACTTCTCCTTTACTTAGCATTCATTCTTTCATTGGCAAACATGTATATGAAGCACGTTCAAGTATCTCACTTGGTTCTCACAGCAACCCTGTGAAACAAACAAACAGATACTACGACTCAATTTTGCCAAAGGTAATCTGGCCAGTAGAATGTGACGATCTGGGACTAGATCCCTAAACCTCTTTCCTGAACTTGTATCATATCACCATGGTACACAGTACACTGAGATCCTATCATCCCACTGTGGGTACTAAAGACTGCCTTTGACATAAGTCAGGAAAGATGTACTCAGAATCCTTGTGTCTTTCAAAACATCACTGAATGCCTAACTATAGGTGAGCTATGGAAATTTTAGAAATGAATAAAACAGGGTGTTATTTTTTAAGATTACATGCTAATCTGTTTGCTTTCACTATAAAGTTCTACCAAAACATAGGGCAAACCAATAGTGAAATGGAGCGATATTAACGTAAAACACTGATGCACTGACCCCTGGGTTAAGATTGCCACCAACCATCGGTCTGATAAGACACCCCTTCCAAGGGGAGGTGAATGGGGACCCTTACCCCATTCTATTATAATTGCGTCCTTAACTGTGTTCTGACTTGAGTTTCCTGGTCTCATTTCATTCTCACAAAGTAGAATGAAAGAGTACACATGACCAAGTAGAATGACCAAATAGATATTCTCTCCATCTTACATATCAGAAAACAGGCTCCAACTCAAGAGGCTGTAACTCAAAGTTACAGTTTTTGGTGGAATCAGGATTTAAATTCATCTAATTACAAATGCTCACTTTATTATACCATGTTCCTTCTAGTCCACAATAAAACATCGTTAGTCCCATTTTATTTCAGCTTACTGTGAGGTAGGTACTGGAATTGCTTTGGCTCTATGTTTCTAAATTATAGGAACATAATTGTATATTATTCTTAAATAAATGTCTCTATACTACTTTGCAAATATGTGGTTACATACATGGATACCCTAGAAAAATCAAGTTCTGTTTTCAGTCCGTCATTATAACTGTCTAAATATGAGATGTCATTAATTTTTTCCCAATTAAAAATGTAAAAGTCAAATGATCAACATATAGGATGTCTAACACAGCATGGAATAATTTCTAAATATTTTGCAATTTTCACAGAATTTACTTAAAACATGAATCCCTTACATTTTTGAATCACTTTTAACTTCATTTTCCACTGCTCCTCTGAGCCTTCTAAGTACCTACCTGGATAGACTACTTCCCTTTACCGTTGGAGCCAAGGTCATGGAGAAGACCAGTATGTACTTACTTCTTGCGAGGTATTGGGCACAGTTGGACTAGAAATCATACCCTCATCTGCTGGCTGTCACTGGTTGCCTTTAATAAATGATTTATCACTTCATCTTGGAGATCCCACTCCCCAAAGCCCCCAACATGAGACATTCAAATATCAATTTCTTGGTTTCTTTCTGGCTGTAAAAACAATAAAATTTATTTTTTATTTTTTCTTTAAAGTGTGTGTTATTGCCTAGACACTCGGAGTATACAGAGGGTGTAAAAAAAATGTATACACATTTTAAGAAAAGAAAAAACTGTTATTAAAATTGTAATACTTGATATATACCGATAACAAAAGATGAACACAAGTCACATTTGACTTCTGCAATTACAAGAAGTGCTCAAAGTGGTTACCAGGCACTTCTGATTACGGCGAACTCCTGTTTGAGCAACGTTGACCAAAGTGTTCACCTGTGTACATTTTTTTGGCACCCCTGTATATTGGTTCAGACTTATCTGAAGTCCCTATTTGTGATTAGCTGGGGAAATACCCGTTCATTTCATCCAGTATTATTCCAGTGTGGAAACACTTTCCAGTTTTGCTTTACACATTATGAATGGTGACTTGAAAAAAAGATTCAAGGATATCTTAGGTTGTGTCCAAGGCCAAAATATCCTAGAAAATCTGATAATTTAGTAAATAAATGCAATTGCATCATAATAATGCAACCTGAAAATGTGGGAAGAAGTCAAGATCAGAGTATATTTTGGAGAGTTTTTCACCACCTTCCCTTTTCTTGAAAGTGCAGATGGAACTCAGTGTCCAGGTAATTTCAATACATAAAGCAGTGAACAGGGTACCTATATAGGGCATCAAGAATTAAGATGGAACAAACCTACACACAAGTATTTCTTGCGAGGTCCTACCCTTCTTAAAGTTTAACTACTAGAAACCAGATATTCTTATCCATCCGTCACAGCCTGCTGACGTTCAAAACATGTACCTGAAAAGGGACCAATGTAATGGATCATTATTTAGGAGACAGTGACATCTTCTGGTAGTTCATAGACTACATTTAAGTCAAAGATTCCACAGCCCACCCCACCCCCAAACCAGCCAGTTTTAAAGGAATAGGTTTATCTATTCAGTGTATCTTTATTGAGCTCAAAAGTGCATTCTTAAATTTCTGAAATGTTCAATGAAGTATAAATTATTAGCTAAAAAAACCCCACTACACTTATTTTGCTCCTTGCCTTGCTGTCATCCCTGGCTGAATTTAGTAGGAAAGGTTTTAAGCAGCCAACATTAATTCCACTTTTCCTAGTAATCAGCAGTCATTTCCTTAATCAAGCATGTCGTGGGGAGACCCTGCTCGCTGCACCATTTTTCAGGCGGGGCGGCCTGCGGGGTCTCTGCTCCCGCTCCCCACACAAGAATGCAGGATATAGTGAGGCCAAAAAGGAACACCCACAGAGCCATAGGTAGGGGAGTCATACCACTATGGTCTCACTGGAGGCTGGGCCCACCGGACACGCGACCTGCCGTCCGCCTTTCCGCCAACCGACTGACCGACTCTCCTCCACTCTCCTCGACTGTTCCTCTGCTCTCTTCCGCTCTCCTCGGCTCTCCTAGGCTCCTCGGCAATCCTCGGCAGTCTCCTCAGCTCTCCTCCATAGCCGCAGCAGCCATACCAGCGGCCAATCGGCTAACCGGCCACTGCCGACGGCCAATCAGCCACAGCCGACAGCCATCCACCACCCGAGCCAGCACCCTTCCACGTGAGGCCGAGAGCCTGTAAACTACTTTCTGGGGCTCTGTCCCCACAAAGCAGTTTTCATAGAATCTCAGAATTCAAAAGGACCTTGGGAGTTACCTGCTCTAATCCCCTCCTATGTGTCTAGTTTAATTTGGGAAAATGTGATTCCTAAGTAATCATTCGATAGCATCAGAAACAAGTTTTAAAAGGCTCCAGACAAGGCTGAGCTCAGGCCCATCTCCCCTGAAGCCTTCCTGACTCCGCTGGCCTAAGTTGGGCGTCGCTCCCGTTGATCTGTCTCAGCCTGTATCACACTGTCCTGTAACTGTCTATTTACTCAGCTACCTTTTTAATATGGTGTAAATTCCTTGAGGGCAAGGTCTAGATCTCATTAGAATTTGTATCCCAAGAGTATCACAGTGCCAAGCCTAAAAATCTATTTTTTTGGCTTGTTTTTTGAAGAATACATGAATTCGAATAATGCTAGGTGAGGTATTTCTTCCTCATTCACGCGGATATTATTTTAGAGGCCTATGTCCCTCCTAAGGAAGGTGGGGATACCTATTAAGCACCGACCATATGTGCCAGGAGTCCTCCAGGTGCCTCATGACTAGAATTCCACTTAACCCTAACGGGCCTATATAAGGCGTGGTCCTCACTTTACAGCTGGAAAAGCTTCATCTGGTCAGCAAGTGAAAGAGACAAGATTTAAACTCATTCACCGCAAATACTTACTTACACTCCAACTTATTCCAAAATGAGAATTTCGAAGAACATGATACAAGACTTGGGGGGCGGGGCGGGGAGGAACTCAGAGCAAAGGAGAAATAAAATCTAAAAATCAGATAAAGCCAGAAGATAAGTACCGAACAATGCATACAGTTAAAGTCCTATGCATTCGCTCCAGGAGGCCTGCAAATTTGGCTGAACCTCCCAGCTGTCAATAAGTGATTTGTTATATTATTCAGAGACTTCAAAAGGGCAAATCAGGGGCTTAGAAGTACATTTACTCCTGAACTGAAACCTGAAATTTCCCCTCTGGGTCCTCAATGTCGCTATTGTTGTGTGAGAGTGAACCAATGTCATTCCTGGCATAAATGTCACAATGCAGTCCAAAGCAAGGTGTGCTAAAGGAACGTGATGTGTGTGTGGCCCAAAGAAGGAAACCAGACACAAAGGTCTCCATAGTGAGCTTAATTTCACTTGGAATTTCTAGAGAAATGGATGGATTATTTAATTTTGGACCTCCTCCATAAACATTTCTCAACAATGAGATTTTGAAGGTTGGGCAATAAAGTTAAAGGTTGTTCTCTGACTAGTACTTGGGGTACACATATCATTGCTAATTAAGGGCAGGTCCACATAATCCCTGGAGCTGGGGACAGAGATGACATCCCCTTCTGAAACTGGAACTGTCTAATGAAGATACCGCCTCCATTACAAGCCTTTGCATCTCTTCACAAAAACGACCTTAAGAGTACCTCACTGTTAGAGACTACATTTTCTTAACAATTTTGGAACTGTTCCACAGGTGAACAGTTGTGTAAAGCATCCCGCTCCACCTCCATAAAGCATACGTGCTGTAATTTTCACCTGAATATTGTTAAGACCTTACAAACAACCACCACCACCACCCTGACTTTATCTAGTTCTAAAGTTATGCATTCTATGCTTCCAGTGTGTGTATGGAATGCCCGTATTTGACTTAGGTTTGATCACTGCATTGAGAGAGATTGGCAGGCTTTAAGGACACACTCGGAAGAGACCTGCATGAATGCTGATTCCTACGTTCCAATTCTAGATATTGGAGTCTCCATCTCATTTTACTCTTATATGAAAGTCAAACACTGGCTTTCCTAGCAACCTAGCTACCACACAAAGGAACGTATCCAAAAATAAAATAAGGAGAAAAACTGGAACTGCATCCAATAGGTAAAATTAAAGTAGCTAGACCATATTTCCACTATAGGCACATTTCAAGAGAACTTTTTAGAAAAGAAAGTTCTTAATATAGGCTAGGTATATATAATTCCATATGGCTTTTGCTAGCAGCAAAATATGTACCATTTAGCCCCATTTTAAAATGGCTTAGTAGATTCAGGAGTATACCAGTGAGGGTGAGATCGGGAGACAGAAACCACACCGGATAGTTGAACAGGACATTTTTAATAAAACGACTGTTAATTACTAGGAGGTGGTTAACTATTTAGAGGGATAAAAGAGGAGTCTAAGGAGTCCAGAAATAGCAGTTGCATAAAAAAAGCAGCAATCTCTAGGCTGAGACAAAGTGAAAAAAATTAAGGAACTAAAGTCTGGGAATGGCTCTCTTCCTCACCCCAACCCAGTACACTGAGCGTCAGGCTTCTCTGGAAAAGGCGTGGTGTCCACAGGCACCGTCAGCCTGCCAGTGGTGACGAAACTTGTCAGAGGCCACAGGCCACAGCGTGGGAAGACAGTTGCCTGAGGAAATGAGTGGGTTGCCATAGAAGCAGCCCACTGGAGCTGCTCCAAAGTGGCAGCAGGGCTGGTAGTGTGACCTGAAGCACAGATGGAACTCCTTTGCTGGGGCTGCTGGGCTCCTATGGTGAATAGAAATGGAGAACCAGAACGCAGAAGTGAAGTGTCTTCTCACTGACAGTGCTTTCCAGTGCTGCTTCAGGGCCCTCAATCGGTGAAGCCCAACAGTCTGCCAAGCTGGCGAAGGAGACAAGTTTACAGGGTCCAACTCCAGTATCACAAAGCAGGGCAGAGAAGGATGGATTTGGAGCGGGGAGACAGGAAGTTGGTAACTGCCAGTTCACTCCTTGACTACTTAGCTTCCACATATACCTACACTATGAGTTTCTAATACAACAGCTATTGGTCACATGTGGCTGGCTACTGAGTACTTGAAGTGTGACTAGCCTGAACTGACATGTGCTAAGTGTAAAACAGATACTGGATCTCAAAGACTAGGGAAAAAAAGGATGTCAAATATCTTATTAAACTTAATTATCAATTCCATGCTGAAATGATATTTTGGCTCTATTCCATTAAATAAAATATTAAAATCAATTTCGCCTAATTTTCTTTTTAATGTGGTTACTAGAAAATTTTAAATTATATACGAGTGTGGCTTGCACTCCAGGTAGTTAAATCCTCCCTGAGTAGCTGAAGCAACTTGGCTGCTTTGGATAGAAAGTTTCTAGTAGCCAACAAACTCCCTTTTGGTGAAATGGCTTTTTGCAATGCAACCCCCGCCCCCAAGGTTATATGCTTTAATTCTGGTACATACTGCAAGCACTGCTAATCTTGCCCCCCCAGCCATCCTCACCACAATTCAGAGAAGCAGCCCAGAGGATGATTTTGACTATAAACATTTGTTCTGTCATCTCCCTCTTCAATGTCAATTTTTCCAGTATAGATATATTTATGGTACCCAATGTATACTTGCTACATAAAAGTCTCAACAAAAGTAACCAGAAGAATTCATACAATAAAAGAGATAAAGGATGCAACACGGTAGAGAGCACTGGATTGCAGATTAGAAAACAACCGAGCTTCTGTTTGTTCCTGGCTCTGACTTTGGGTTAGGCCATATAAGTCTCTGTACCTGTTTCTACATCTGCTTGGAGAAAGATGGGGCTCAATTATTTCAGTTTTATTCAAACTACAACATGAAATCCTTTTAGAAATTGCAACCAGGTGTTTTGTTTTTTTAAATAAACAGGATAGATTATTAGAATCTATTATTGGAATATTAGAATACACTAATTTATTAAAGACGTTTTTGTTTCACGTATGTATTTTATACTGGTTTGCATTATAAGATATATTTCTTACTGAGTGTTCCAGTTACAGTTTGAAAGCCACTGACATAGATAATCTCTTAAATTCCTATATAGTAGTTTGAATAGTTATAGATTTGTTTTGCTCTAAAATTATTTCAAGACCAGTAAATCATGAAGCATAAAATCACAACTTCATATGGAAAATTTTATTTATCAAAGCTAAAATTTATTTGGTGCATACTCTGTGCTTACTATTAGGTACTTTCACATATACCTTTTCCTTTAATATGTAAAGGCAACCCATGTGAGGTATTTTACAGGTTAAAAAAAAAAAAAACCAACATAACAAAAACCTACTTCCTTCACTTATTCAGGTGAAAAGAAGAGTTATAAGCATGCCAAAGTAAAAACAAAAACAAACAAATCAAACCCAACCAAGTACACAGTCTGTTTCCGTTTCCTTTTATACATCCTCTAAATATGTCAAACACTTAAGCATTAAAAAAACCAATTCAAATAAAAGGTAATCTTTCTTGTAATTTGTGACTACAGGTGCTTTTTAAACTACCAATATTCTTGCTCCTAAGCACAAGGGACTTGAATGCTGTTAATACCTGAAATAATTTTAAGGTGATCTAGTACTTTCAAAATTTTATTCACATAGAAATACAAGCCTAAAAATAGAACTGTTTTTTAGAGGCAATTTCTCAACAGAAAAAGGCAATGGTAACAGTTCAATTGATGAAAATAAAATACCTTTGAGAAAGTAGAAAAGAAGTATAAGAAAATTACTAAAAATGTAGCACCATTACCTCAATAAATGAGCAAATTTCAAGATGTGAAAATTACCTAAGAATGACATATTTTTCAAATAACCTATTTTTATATTTAGAAGCTCAAATTATATGGGGTTACATTAAGCTTTCCTTCTAATTAGAAATTCAACACACTGACATCAAGTTGTTTTACAAAATAAAAAGCAATTTCCTAATAAACAGTGACTACTGAATTGTTACAAAGAAAAATTCATGAGCATTAAGCAATTTTATTCCCTATGTAAACTTTTCTCAAGAGAAATCATATTGTGTTACAAACAAAACAGTCTGCTCAAAGTGTGAATGTACTTGACAAAAACACTTGATCTTCCTAGTGCTTTTCATTTCTTGGATAAGTTTCTCCAAGATTCCTTTTTGTTCTTTTTTTACAACAATGTAACAAAGTACAGCATATAGAAATCAGATGTAAAGCTGACTATTTTTAAAAAGTATCCTCTTACTGAATGCTGCCAGCAATATTATCATCAAATTACATTTTATAATCAAGTACTGTCTAGTCAATGATATTTTAGTGTGTATATATATATATAATTTTTCAATGAATAAATTTAGTATTAGCACACTAAACTACATATGACTTATTTAAATAATTGCTGGTTTCAGATATTTAAAAACCACAAACTACGGCAGCAACTATAATACATACAGTTCTCTGAACGATCACTTTAAAGTTATCATATAATGGTGGAATATAATTTAACAAAATACAAATGACATTTAGAGCACAAGGCTCCATCCGTGACTGAATGAATAATCAGCACATCAAAGAAAAATATCAGAGAAAGGCTTTGAAAAATAAAGCATGTTTCCTATTAGAACTTATTATTTTCTTCCTAAAAATAACTAATTATAATGTTCAAACAAAAGGTTTCCGAAATTCCTAGAAAAGAAGTAAACTTCAGATGCAGTAACAGATGAGGTCAGACTTTATCATGGTAAGCTTAAAATTAATGTCTTGGTAGCCAGAACATACAACTGCTCATTTGTATAGAAGTAACGTTTATTATATTTGAAACAAAACAGCAGAAATCTCAAAAGTTTACTCATTAAATATAGTTTAATTCTTACAAATCTCCTTTTGAAAATGCAATTCATATATGCTGCAACCTTAGAATTTTGAATTCAAAATGAAATATGAAGGCAATAGTCAGGGAAATCACATCAGAGGGCTTTGTCAAGTATCTGTACAAATCAGTACATACCTCTTCTGTCTGTGATACCGTAGGAAAAAAGTGAATCTAAATATATACAATGCAGAAAAATACATTACTATTTGAGGCAGACCATGCTAAAATATAATTTACAACGATTAGTTTGCATTTAAGATGGTTAATAATGCCTTTAGTTTGAACCAATGAAATCAACATTAAGTTAAATTTTTGCATTTATTTGTTCAGTCTAAACATTTGCAGTATTTGCTCAGTACTAAACATTAGTTCATCTGAGAATACGATTGGAAAAAGCAAGTGACCTGATCGTTTTCTCATTATGCTTATCACTTTCTCAGTCATACTAAATGCAAACAAATCAATACAGCATCGAGATTTTTCACATATTAAAATGAAGACTAATGACTTGTGAAGGCAGACTGTACCATGTAGTATTTCATAGATAAAACTTGCAATGACCATCAACTCAATATTTTAAATAACACTAAGATTTACAAGCCAAAATAAACATTTGATTAAAAAATTCTGCTTTTCAAGATACTCAAGTACCTTTCTTCTCTTTGAGATTGGTAAGGTTGGTCTTTTAAAAACCTGAAGAGAAGTTGGTAAGAGGAAAAAAAGTCCTCAATGCTTTAAAAAACTCAACTGTTAGGAGTCCATGCAACTACTACGGTGGCATGGAAACAGGTGTTTTCTGTCTCAGAACCATTCACTTTCCCATAGAAGTAATTCCTCCAAGCCAACTATATAAAGATGGAAAGCAGCTCACCCATGATTAAAACTGAAGTGATCCTTCAAAAATAGGAGCAAGACACCTCACCCAAAAAGATCTTTTAAATCATTGCTAGCTGAGCTGCTGTTAGTCATAGTAGTTGGTGGCTGCGCAAAGTTCTGTGGGTTAAAGAAAGGATTCGCCTGCACACCGAAGGCAGACTGTCCTATCATGTTCATCTGTGTTCCCATCACCGAACTGCTCATACCTGGAGACCCTTGAGGAGGGACAAACTGATTAAGCCACTGACCAGGTTTCTGTTGTGATAACTGGTTCATGCTAACTTTGGGTTTCTGAGGGCCAAAGAGATTATTAAGAGCAGACATATCTGTAGGTCTCTGTTGTGTCTGCTTTGTACCAGCAGGAGGAACACTCACAGCATTGAAGTTTGGCAAAGTGGAAGGTGTTCCCAGTGTCATGGTGGTCGCTCCAGGTGTGCTTGGACTACTGAAGAAGTTCTGGTTTGGATTCACCGGCATGCTGAATCCTGAAGTCTGAAAGCCCATGTTAGCGTTTAGGCCATTTGTCACATTTCTCTTTGTATTATCGATTGGTGTAGAAAACACCATGCCAAGGCCCATGGGAGGAACAGAAGTGAAGGTACTTGAAGCAGAAATTTTAGGGGTACCAACAGAAAGGCTGGTCAAAGACGACATATTATCCATTAATGTGTCTGTCAAGTCCTTAGTCTGAAAAATATAAGGAAATTACTTTATCTCCAAGAACTCCAAATTACTTTATAATTAGTAAATGTTTCATACATTATATTATAAAGGACAAGTTAAAATTAACAACAGTCTACACCAAGTTGGCCAACCATGGCCCACAGGCCAAATTCAGCCTGTCAATACATATTTTTGTATGTGTTTATAGCTAAACATTTGTAATCAATATGATGATAAAGAACACTCATTTTGAACTTCAGTTAAAGAAATGTCTTCCCCACCTCTCCAAAGACAGAATTGTATTCTTCTCATCAATAAACCCGTATTACAGAAAAATGACTCTAAGTGGTGAACACACAATGTGATATAGAGATGACGTATTACAGAATTGTACACTTGAAACCTATGTAACTTTACTAACTGGTCACCCCAATAAACTTTAATAAAATAAATAAATGAATGAATAAAAAAATAAATCTGTAGTACAAAAAATGATACTCTTTTTATATTTTGAACTTTATCAAAATTTTGTGGAAATTTTTTTATTCTTACGTAAGTACAAAATATTCTTGATTTTGCCTCTTGGTGCACAAAGACTTTTCTCAGAACTTTAGTGACTAAGAGATAACAAAAAATAATTTAAAGAAAGCACTTAAGAAAAACTTATGTGGGAAAGCAATAAGAATGTAAATTCTCTACAAGTAGGGACCTTAGTCACTGCTATAGTACCAGTGCCTAGAACATAGATGGAAATAAATACTGGGTAGGACACATAAAAAGTACTCCTAAATCAAGTTACAAACCTGACTATAATTGAAAAGCCAAAACTGGAAAATCACTTTTTGCTCAAAAAATACATAAATGCATGAATACTATATTCCTGATCATTCCAAAGTGAATAGAGGTGAATTAGTACTATAAGACCTAATATATTTTTTAAAATCCTCCTGTTCATCTAGCTTCCTTCTTCATTGGTAACAAGCACTATTACGAAACAATATACATTAGACTGTCTACGAGGAGTTGTTGGAAAATCCTTTATGCCCACACTTCTCAAAAACTGCATATTATTCTTTGAAGTACACTTTTATTCAAACACTAGGAGGCAGACTACGTTCAGCACTCCCTTACTCCTTAAGAGGTATGCTTGAAAAGAGCTGAACTCTTACCTGTTTGACTGGAGCAACGGGCGTGTGCACTTGAGGTTTAAGAGGCTGCTGGTTTTTCAACTTCTGTGCCTGCTCCTGTTCTTTTGCTAATTTTTGTTTTTCTTCTAGTGTAAGTGATCCCTTAAAACAAAACAAAAAAATCAACTGGTAACTTCATATTTCCATTTGTAAGGCAGAAGATTTAATTTTTTTTTGTAAACTATATTTTGGTATGTTTGACAATACCACGTAGTTTGCAAACTACTTCAGTGTTGGTGATTCCCACAAGTATGTTATTTTTCAAACTATTATAAGATTTAACTTTAGGTAGAAACCCACAGGATCTGTGCTCAAATATTTCCACTATGAAAGAACAATTATTATTTTAAAACCATTCATTAGAATCATATTCTTCCAGACGATAAGAATATGATTAGGTGATTTCATTTTATAAAATCAGAAGATTCCTGTTCAACTCTAGTCTATCACTCTAAAAATATTTTAGGAACTCCCCAGAAAGCTAAGGAAGAAGTAAACAGCTTCTTTCACTGCTAATACTGCATCAAATTCGACATTTGTCTTTTCTTTTATCGAGATTGCTGAACTATAAACTCACAGTATGTTCTCTTACAATTTTGTAAACCACAATGTCCAGCAGCTCCTTGGCTGTACACATACAAGTACTTTTATTTGTTGAATGAATGCCCTCAGCAGAAATTCAAAACTGACATATTTTTTTATATTGGATGTTAACCACTATTTCAATTGGAAAGTATACCTTGATAGTTTATTATTCAAAATCAGAAGCAGAAAAGAGACTGGAATTTATCAAGGGGTGTGACTGACAAAGTGCAGCTGAAAAGACAAATGAGTCAGACAATCTACAAATGTTACTATGTGTAAGGCTGAGTAACAAAGCAACTAAAAATCTTAAGCATGTTTATTCTCAACTCAGGTAAAGTCATGTTCCACTGATAACTTTTAAATTTTATAAAGAAAATTAAAGAATGTTTCTTGTTAAAATGCTACACAGTATTTGCCAGCAAAAATCTGTGGTTTCCAGGAAGTCCTATAATATAAGCAAGAGTACTAACAAACAATAAAGAAACTTACTCTTTTATGTTTATTCTGTAACCCATCCTCTTTACTTTCTGATTCATTTCTAGTCAGAAAGTCCGCTCCAATGTTGTTAAAGACTTTGTCAATCTGCTGAGTTAGAAAAAAGTCAACCGCTTGAATGACATCAAAAAATTGTGATTTTACTGCTTAAAGATGAAAAAAACCCTCAAATGAAGTATACTGTCAAGTACCTTTTACAAAAACTTAAATAATCTAAATATTGCCTTACCTGAGACCCAGCATTTGTAACTTTTGTCTCCTCAGAGGGATTCATTTGGTTTCCTATGTCCAAAGATCTTCAAAGAGTTGAATTGTGACAAAGCAATAAAAAAAAAAAATGCATCTTTTTAAAATACTCATACTAAAAATAGTTCATCCACATGGAATTTATTAGAACCTAAACTGCAACTTGATACTTTAGTCTTAAATTGTTTTCACTATTTACTAATATTAATGTCTGCTTGTCCCCCAAATTAACATTTGTATACAAGTTGTTTTTTTTTTTAACTCAATATTTAATATTTACTGGAAAATTTGCTCAGGATGTCATAAAACCAGGCAAGTGTGGTTCTTACCATCAGAAAGCTTATAGCTCACTGAGAGAGAAGACAAAATATGGGGAAAAGTTAAAATCTCTTGACTCTAACAATAAATGCTATAATCACTGTGATGTGGGCCAGATTTACTCCTTGAAAAAAAGATAGTATTTAGATAGGAAGAATAAAAAGAGAAGGTTCATTTATACCTCAAGTATAAATACTAGATGTTAAAATTTTTAAAAATTATTTTTCAGGGTTTCTATGAATATAGTCAATCCATCAAACATCATAAACATATATATCGCAGAATACTCAGAGCACACAAAAGGCTATTTCACGTCATTTTACACTTTGTGTATTTAGTTCCATAAACCTTTATTTTGCACTGTGGCAGAAGCTAAAAAGTTTCTATCTGGGGACCATGCTCGTGATTGATATCAGTTTTACTACCTTTCAGGTGTCTTTTGGTTTAGGATTAGACTTGAACAGATTCCTAAAACCATGTGATCTTTCCTAGGGGAAAGGCTATAGTGAAAATTCGATTTTAATAAACTGGCACTCTCTAGTGAATAATTTTCACCTTTCCCTTCTTCCTTGGAATATAAGTATTTGGAAAATAATTTAGAAAATCCTCCCTAGAAAAAGAAAGACACACAGGTGGATGTTGTGGTGCTACATATGAAATTAATGCTCTGTAAATGTTTCTGGGGTTTGAGAAAAGAGAAAGGGAGAACTCAAAACACCAGGGTTTTATAGATCTGAAAAATGTTTATAAGTGGTGCTCTTGGTGATCAGCACCGAGTTTACAAAGCCAGTGGCTAATGCCGACAAGAGATTTTCTCAGAAATAGAATATTTTTTATGTAGAGAAAATGCTAAGATTATACCACGTTATACTTTTGCACTCAGAAATGACATTAGATTTTCAACAATGTTCTACTTTAACTCAGTTCAACTTAATATGCTGGAAACATTTTTTCAATGTTTTACATATAAGTCAAGTTGAAATCCATCAATTTTCCTAGTCTATTCCAGAAAATCAATCATGAGATATCTTTAATCTCACTCCTAGACCATGTGCAATTCATACGCAACCTACTTACTTCTGCTGTTCTTGCATTATATGAAGTTGCTCCAGTTTAGTCTTATGTTCACATTCCAATCTATTAAGCATCTCTTTTATGACGGAAATGAAAGAATTGAACTGGTATGATAAGAAATTGATATGGTTATAATGCTTGAAGTTAGCAACAAATGTTATCTAATAAGTCATCTAATAAGTGAGTTAATCATAGTATTCTCTATTTCTACCAGAATATGACCCACTCATAGCACTGATGTCACAAGAATAGTATACTTAAACTGAGCAAATCACAATAAGCTTATACTTTATCTTAGTATGGTGCTAATATAGCTGATGAGATTCTTAAGTTCCAGAAAACATGTCTCAATGAATTTTATATCCTGCGATGACTAACAGCTATTATTCAGGGATCTTATATGAATTCATCCCCAGCAGTTCTTACGTATGGATTTTCCTAGAATAATCCAAAATTGACCATCTGAATTTGTGCATATCTGGAAACAAGCTACTTAATAATGGATAAAAAATTAGTTTTTCAGATTGTTATGAAAATATTTGGCCAAAATACACTGTTTTCTAAAAAAGTTAGTAGAAATATTAAATGTACATAATCTAACATTCAAATAATTAAAGTTCATACAGTACATCTAACACTGTCTTTTTTTTAACACTGTCTTAATGTAGGTTAAGCTTTGGTTTAACCATTCTTATGGTCCTTCAGGATCATCATAAACAATTTGTTTGAATAATACTATATATTACAGGAAAAATCAGAAGCTGCTTTCTTCCCCTCCCCAAATCTTACAACAACATCTTTGTGCTGGGTGCTTATATAGACATCGTTTCATTAATCCTCACAACTCTTCAAAGTCGGTTTATTAATACTTCTATTTTATAAATGAGGGAGCTCAGGCTCAGCAAGAGAAAGCAATTCAGAGATACTAAGTAACTTCCATGGCAGAAGTAGAATTCATACAGTCTGTCTCTAAAGCTTTGCTCTTTTCTCCTCCATTACACTGCCTTTCACTAGCTCTACCATCTGTTTATCCTTTATCTTACCAAGAGGGTAACAAAAGGCCTATTTCCTTACCATGATGGACTCTCTGCTGGTGAGTTTTTAAAAACTTTTTAATGAAGCATAACATACTAACAGGGAAGTATTCCTATAAGTGCACATCTCAAAACATTCACGAACTGCATTTAACCAGTAGCCATATAAAGAAACAGAACACTGGCAGCACCCCAGAAGCTTTCTTCTGCCCACTTCTGCCCTCACCCTATGAGTAAACCCTCTTCTGACTTCTAGCAGTGTTGTTTTGACTGTTTTGTACTTTATTCAAATGGAATCACTCAGCAGATCCTCCTCTGGGTCTGGCTTCATTTGTTCAACACTATGTTTGTGAGATGCATCCACAGTGTTGTATGAAGTTGGTGCAGAAGAGTTAACAGGCCTGAACTACTATCCTTGGAAAGATGTGCTTGCAGGTTGGTCCTTGGCTGGTAACCAGGAACTCAGAGTTCCCACCATTCACTGACGATAGTGGCTCACTGTACCTAAACTATACAAAGAATATGTTTTATGCCGAACACCTGCTTTCCTTCTGGGACTCTGGAATTTGAGCACATGACAGGCAGAGGGTGCAACTTGATCAACCCCCAATAAAAACTCAGGGTACTGAGTCTCTAATGAGCTTCCCTGATTGGCAACATTTCATACATATTGTCACAACACATTGCTGGGGAAATGAAGCCATTCTGTATGACTCCACCAGGAGATGACTCCGGGAGCTTGAGCCTGTTTTCCCCCTTACTTTGCCCTATGAGTCTTCTCCTTTTGCTGATTTTGCTTTATATCCTTTCACCATAAGAAATCATATCCATGGCTGTGGAGAAAAAGGAACCCTCATACACTGTTGGTGGGAATGCAGACTGGTGCAGCTGCTATGGAAGACAGCGTGGAGGGTCCTCAAAAAATTAATAGAATTACCATATGACCCAGCAATCCCTCTCCTGGGTATCTACCCAAAATATCTGAAAACATTTATCCGTAAAGATATATGTGCTCCAATGTTCATTGCAGCTTTATTTACAGTGGCCAAGACATGGAAACAACCAATGTGTCCGATCGATGAATGGATAAAGAAGTTGTGGTATATAGACACCATGGAATACTATTTGGCGGTAAGAAAAGATGATATAGGACCATTTGTGACAACATGGATGGATCTTGAGATTATAATGCTAAACGAAATAAGTCAGACAGAAAGAGTAGAGAACCATATGATCTCAAAGATATGTGGTATATAAAACTGAAAACAACAAAAAAACAAGATAGATGAAGGAACAAAAACTCATAGACACAGACAATAGTTTAGTGGTTACCAGAGGGTAAGGGGGAGGGGGTTCTAGAAGAGGGAAAACGGGCTCATCAAATATATGGTAACAGAAGGAGAACTGACTCTGGGTGGTGAACACACAGTGTGATATATAGATGACGTATTACAGAATTGTACACCTGAAACCTATGTAACTTTACTAAGAATTGTCACCCCAATGAACTTTAATTAAAGGAAAAAAAAAATCATACCTGCGAATACAACTATATGCTAAGGCCAGTGAGTCCTCCTAGTGAATCACTGAATCTGGGGGTGGCCTTTGGAACCCTTCCCCAATACAAGTTGTGACTGAATTTTGATTGCTGTGTGAAATTTGTTGTTTTTAAATCAAATGCTAAAAAGGTATTTTCCTAATTTACTTTATATTTTTTCACATTTTGTGTAATATACTTAGATTATTTTACATCAGAACTGACAGAAGAGGGCAGTCTTGAATTAGGAACCCTGTCCATGATATGGTAAGAAAGCAGATCACTCACTGTAAGTTAGACTATGCTGATTATTATAAAATACCAGAAGATATGAATTAAAGTATTTCTATTGGTGAAAATAGGCCTCTAAAAAAATCAACCATAAAGCTGAAGAAAACTAATACCACATTTCAAATAGAATTACATATCCTGAAATAAGCATTTGGAATTATTTTAAAAACCCTAAATCATAAAGATAAGAAATAAGAGCAGAAATGACCCAAAACTGAAGACTATCGGGCATATTATCATCCTATTCTTCCCCAATATCCACTGTCACTTTTTGCCAATTGTAACCTCAACCCTGCCATGAAAGTTATGAAGAAACTATCAAGCCCAAAACTGAAATCTAGAAACACAAACTTTCAGAGGCCTACGCTACAACTTCAGTGCAATTTTGGATCTGATTAATTTTATAAATTTCTCTAATTCCAAAACTCCATTCACTCAGCACTTTCCCCTATATCAAAAGCTCTCCTGCTTACCTCTCAGCTTGCTGCTTCCTTCATTGCTACAATTCACTTTTAGTCTCTAATTCCAAATCTTGCCTGCTTATCCATTTCTGACACTCTGTTAAACAGTAACCCTTCCCAGTCTTTCCATTACACTTCATTGAACACCAGTTCTATGTTGAACAAAATATCTTTGTCATTACTCTGTACCTCAAATTTTCTCTCAATTAAATACATATTTTTGTTTCTGGCACTGCACTAAATACAGGGGATATAATGAAGAATAAGCTATAATACCCAGGCTTCTACGAGAGTCAGGCACATAAGTACAGAGCCAAGATAACTAGTGACTGAAGCACGCAGAGTGATAATTCTATAATCTTTGAACACATTACTCCTTTGCTCAAACATTTACCACATCTTGAAAGTTTAAATAGCTAAACCATACAGGCATTTAAAATCTACCTATTCTAGTCTCCATTTGTTTTTCTCCCACTACTCCCATACTGTGTTGTAGGTATCTCTGTGTCAAATTGATTCTTCATTCCCTGTGGGAGATAGATTGAAACGGTTCCCAATTATCTCATTCTGCTACTCACGCCTTTGTGTAATCCCCTATCTTTGAGCATGGGCAAGACCTGTGACATGCATGTAACCAACAGAATATGGCAAAGGTAATGGGATGTCATTTCTTTGATTGCATTATAAGAGACTGCAACTTCCATCTTTGTAGCAGACTCTCTCTTTCCAACTTTGATGAACTAAGTTGTCATGTTGGAGAGGCCCATGAAGCAAGGAATTGACAGTGGCATGCAGCTAACAGAGTTAGGAACTGAGGCCCTCAGTCCAACAGCCCAAAGGAACCGAATCCTGCTGACAACCATGCAATGAGCTTAGAAGCAGACCCTTTCACCAGCTGAGCCTTCAGATGAGACCCAGCCTTTAACTGCAGGACGGTGAGAAACTGAGCAGAGAATCTAGGCCCTCATGTCCTGGCTTGGCTGACCCATAGAAACTGAGAGATAATAGTATGTTGTTTTAACATCAAGTTTCTGGTGATTTGCTACATAGCAATAAATAATGAATATACACCCCAGACCCATTATATTAATATTTTTTTATTCATGGCAACTTCCCAGCCCCAAATGTGAATTAGCCCCAAATCCTACACATCTTTCAACATTCTGCTCATTTACTATCTCCTAGTGAGGCCCTCAATACATCCTTCCTCCTTGCTTTGAATCCGCAAACTTTCTTCATTTAATTCTGTGACGTATTATTCCGTTTTAGCAATATTATATGTAACATATTTACATATTTAATGCCAAGTATAAACTGAATAAAGCACAAAACTTCCCCTACCTGATTGAGATTAAGATTATTTTCAATACTCAGGGGAATCAGGTGAGGCAATACTTTTCCAGCCAGCTGCTCTTTGGTGATTCCCAACTTCTTATGAGCAAAAGTACATTTGTAAATGCCTGATAGAAAAGAATGAGTCAAACTTTATAAGTCAATGCCACAAGTTAACAGAAATTAGGAAAACAGTTTATCGACATGAAACCTCCTGATAATCAGTATAGTTACAAGTTTTCCCTTATCAGTGCTCAGAACAAGGACGCTCTTACACATGAATCAGAATGATTTCAGCTTTCTCATCAGTTTAAGCACCCTGACATATTCATCTTGTGTTCTTTTGGTTTAAGAGCACATTTAATAATGCAACACTGAAAGCCTATCAGAACCATATATAGTTCCTACAGAGCAGCAGGAAGGTTACAGAATGCCCTCTGCCCTGAGAGCAATTAAGTATATATTTCAGACCTCTCTCACTCAACCGGAGACATCTATTTCAAAGTGTCCACTTTGAAATACCTTTATCCACTTCTTTAACCAATTACTCAACATGTTTGAAACAATCATTTAATTCACCGCCACACAATCCTTCCCTATTGTCTCACCCATTTACTCAACCTCCAAGAACCTGATTGTCCCACCTACTCCGCAAAGCCTTCAGCCGTCAACTGAGCACGTGCTTCTCACTCTCTCAATGCTTTTGTGTTGTAAGCGTTTTGTATATAATCCAAAGCTTTCCAACACACAGTCTCCTATTATTCTCCTGTGAATGTACACTTTACTTACACACTTAAAGAATAACTTTATTGCGAACCTATTAAATGCTCATTTGCTGGGCACTACGCTCATTACTTCCTCTTCAGTTGTCTCACTGAATTCTCACAAGACTTCATTTATAATGACACTATTTTTATCCTTATTTGATAGATAAAGAAACTTTTCAAAGTCACTCTAGGAACTGACAGCCAGGATTGGAGTTAGGGCTCTTTCCATTATGCCAAACTCCTCAGAAAGACTAATTTCTTTGAGCCCAAAAGTTTCATGCCGTGTCCTAAAAGTTCTACGTCTCCAGAGGTCTACAATAAATTACTTGCTGACCATTCCTGCAAATATTTACTGAGGGCTTTGTCGAGACCAGGTACTAAAGTACATGTTAAAAATTCATGGCTGAGTAATATAGTTTTTCCTCAAAATTAACAAAGAACTTCAAATTCAGTAAAAAGTGAATTTTTTAAATGTTTTTGTGATCCTATAGCTATGTCTGTTTCTCTTAGACCCCAGCATTTCCAGATTGGACTTTCACAGCTTTAACTATTTGTAAACAATTTCAGAGTTTCTTGACAGAGTACTTAGCAATTACGCTGATAGAACAGATTGTGCTGTAAGGCTAATATGCTTTATCAGCATATCTCTTAGCAGAGAAAAATACTGGTTAAGATTTAAACACATCTTAAAAACCAACTCTACCACTTATCAACTGTGTAATCTTAAATAACTTACTTTACCTCTCAGAGCCTCAGTTTGCTTACTGTAAACAGAAATAGTAGTACCTATACATTGGATTTTGGAGAAGACAAATAAGATAATGTAGAGAAAATACTTATCATAAGGCCTCTTACAAATTGAGTAACAAATAAACATTAGGTATTACTATTAAAACTAACAGCATTTCAAGTAGCTTTGTTTGCCTCTCTTATTTGGTACCATTTTACAGGAAAAACTATATGCTTTCATAATACTTGTGAAGCTAGGATTGCCAAATGTCTTATTCCTTTGTAAATGTCAAGGTTCTACTGCTTTTGCTAAAATTAACATAGAGAAAAGTTATATCATGGCATTTATCCCATCATTCTTGAATTACTGGATGCTACATACATGAAAGGAGAGAGTACAATGGTTTTATAGATTGGAAAATTTATTTGCATGACTGTAAACGATAAAGTAGCATCAAAGGACATTAAGTTTTCAGCTACCTAAAATTCCCATGAGGACTGCAGGTTCCTTGGATGGAATTTGTTGTAAGAAGGGCAGGATATCATCAAGTACAAACCACTTATCCAAGTATTCCAAAATCTTTCCTAAGCACACTAATGAATTTACACGAACCTATTAAAAGAAGTAAATTGCATTAGTCATTTAAAGTCTTTGCAATCTAGACAATCTTTAAGTATAAATGTAATCTTCATATAGATATATGTTAAAATCTCAAGAATAAAAGTATGTTTAAAAGCTCTCGTTTATTAATACAGGAAATTCACTTATATGCTAATTCCCGACTTGTTTCAGAAAGAATTTATGATGGTTTTACCAGCACAGTAAAGGTGAGAAATGACTTCAATTTTGTATCATTTTAAATAAAGTGATGAGGACTTGAGAAGCTTTACTATCTGGTTACTAAGAACATTTCTTTAGGGACATCTGAATTATAAAAAGGACTACATTCTCCCACCAAATAATTAATTTTACTGGGCTTCCAGTATTTTTCTCTAACTCAGGTTCAATTCATTCTTTAACTAAATGTTTTAACAACACTGTAAAGAATATCTATATTTGCCCTACATAGTTTTCTATTTCTAAATATATCTTTAATACAGTTACTAAAATGTGATATTTAGGAGCTCTTTTATCAAAATTTTATGTATATTCATTTGACTATTTTGATAAACATTTCACACTTTATTTTTTTTGCTGGAATTTGTTAAAATAGAATACTTCAAGCCAGGAACATAACAACAATAAAACTCCAGTTTTCAAAGAAAAGCAGAAAACAATTTAGTTTAAAAAGCACTGTATTTCTGCAAGAAAGATGAAAACATTTTTCTGAAAAATAATGTATAATTGTTTTCTGAAACACAAACACAAGGGATATTATACATTCAAAAAGATACCTAAAGGCTTAACTTACTCTTACAATCAGTCTTATAAAAGGAATTGCGGAGTTCTTTATTTATGTATGTATATGCATTTATATACACACAAAGAAAAACTAGAAATACTAGTTTATTTTTATTTTCTTTTATGATGTACAAATATTATGTCAGTCATGAAGAAATAGAGCTCTTGGAGCATTTTACCTAACCACAGAATTCATTTTTTCTTTATTACAATTCTAACTCATGAATCATGTTTCAGGAATTCCCTAGTTAGAAGTTTTAAACCTTACAGGTCTGTCTATGAATACAATTCAGGAATTCACATTTGCCACTCTGAAGGTAGGAGCACTGAATGTGGTGTGTAAAATGCAAATCCATCCCAGAGTTATTGTTCTAAATATTACATTCATTATAACTCCTTATAAACAACGTGCCTTTTGGGGCTCAGCGGGTGTCTTACAAAGAGATATAAACATCTCTGGGCAATAATACAGATCATTTAAGTTTCCATGCTTCCCACTTCTGCATACATACTTCAAACTGAAGCAGAACATCTACTTTGACAAAATGTATGCTGCCATAGACTATAGTATGACGTATGTGATTTTTTAAAGGGTATTTTGAAAACTGAATTTTAAACTGTGTATTACTACAGTTGTTTCCCCGAAAATAAGACCTAGCAGACCATCAGCTCTAATGAGTCTTTTGGAGCAAAAATTAATATAAGACCTGGTCTTATATCATATTATATTATGCAAGACCCGATCTTATATTATATTGTATTATGCAAGACCCGGTCTTATATTGTATTATGCACGACCCGGTCTTATATTATATTAAGACCGGGTCTTATATTAATTTTTGCTCCAAAAGACACATTAGAGCTGATGGGAAGGCTAGGTCTTATTTTCGGGGAAACATGGTACCACCTTTTTTGAAAATTTAATCATAAAATTAGAAAATTTCAGAAAAATGGACATTTCAAATTATTTTAATGTTGAAGAAGAAACAGACTCAGAGAGGTACAATGACTTGCTCAAGGGTACAGGGACAATTAGTAGCCGAGTCAGAATAAGAACTCAGGGTTCTTGACTTTATTTCGTACATGTTCGTTTCAGTAAACAGTCATATTTTTTCCTACTTTGGTGTTGTTTCCCATCTCAGAGCCTTTCTACCAAAAAACAGAAATGAACTAAAATGGACTAGATAACTGTAAAGGAAAGTCACGGCATTTAAATTGCTTTTGCCTATGATTCTATTAAGCTATAAATACTTATTTTTATTTAAATTCACATTTCACCAAGAAAAGATGGATGAGATCTTCCAAGAAATATCTTTACAAAATGCAAATTTAATAATAATATGCCCATTATCAAACATCAATATAAGAATTGATCAGTGGAAGTTAGGACATTTTTCCCTCTTTTTTTCTAAAGCTGCTCTTTGAGGAGAGTATTCAATGTCACTTCTAGAAAGAAATATCAATGAGATAGTTCTTATGATTTAGAGTTAGAGAAAAGAATGGGAACATTTATTGCTTCCAATATTTCCTTGACTACCAAGTAACTTAGTATTAAAAAGTTAATACTAACTTCTGTATTCATAGAGGGCAACTACCCTTACCCTAGATTTTTGAGTACAACTATTTCCCCCCATTTATATTCTTCTTCTTATTTTATTGTACCCTTTACTTTTTTTGAAAGTAGGCAAATAAGTGATAAAAAAAAAATTTTAGAGACACATGACTAAAAATAAAGGCAGTTTATAAAAGGAAGCCATTCAAAAAGTTTTTAAGCTTATATACCAAGTTAAACTCTTATGATTATTTTAAAACTACCAACAAAATAAATTGTAAATTAAAGCAGAAAAGAACACAGAGAAATTACTCACATTTTTTATTGAAGCACTCAAAGTTAGGGGACAGGGAGTAAGATCAAGGATGCACTATTGTAAAATTACGTATCAGGGGAAACTATAGCTATTTCACACTTTTACAGCACTATCTATATGTTACCTATAGCCAAGACAAAATATATGAGCAAATTATAAAGGGTTATTAAACAATAAGAAAATTATTTAAACAATGAGAAGTGTAAGAAAAACAAAAGTTAACATGCAATTACTTACAGCAAGGGAAGATGTTTGTAGACATGCATTTTTAATTCTTGGTATCAAAGCATTTTTCATGGATGGGTAGTCTATAAGATTTGCAAAGGTTGGAATGATGTTTAGACAGAGTTCCTATTAAGAAAATAAACTGGATCAATCTTAGTTTGGAAAGATTCTCATCCTTTCTCATATATTAAAAAACATTTTGCATTTGCATGGCTAATTTGTCACATAGTTTGAAATAAACTTCTTTGTATATTATATCAATTGGTCCTTTCAACAACTATTTGAAAGAAGAACAGCTTTTTATCAGTTTTCAATTGTACAGATGAGGAAATAGGCTCAGAAGAAATCATGCTAGATCATAAAACTAGCATATGGTACCAAATTCCCTAGTTTCATTCCTAATTTCTTTCCCTAACACAATTCTTCATTTATTTTCAAAAATAGGAAACTTAGGAACATAAGTTTTGCTATCTTTCATAATGAGGGAAAATTAAGAACAGAGTTATATAAAACTATTCTTCTTAAATAGGGGGTTTCTTAGCTGTTACATATATCCATATGATGGAATATAACACAAACATTTAAAAAATGTATTTTAACACATTGTTTGTGGGAAACGAGTAAACTCATCATATCGCCTCTAGTTGGAACCGGCAAAAATTTTGTGAAGTAAATAAATAGAGACCTCTTTTTAAACTAAAACACTGAAAGTTTCATAGAAAAATATCAAATAGATTGAAAGATATGAATATTTTACAGAAAGTCTAATTTTGGCAAGAAAATGTCAAAAAAGCCCCGCGTTACGACGTGATTTGGCGGGAAAATGCCCGCTTACAAAGTGTTAAAAGACTGTTTAATAATATTGGGGAGAAAATGCAGTAAGGATATTATATAATCCCAATTTTTAAAATGTTTATGTACATGTGTCTGTCTACAGGCTTAGGAAAAAAGACTGCAAGGATATATCTGGAAATGTTAACTGTGGGCATCTCTGAGAGAGATTTTAATTTTCTTTATATTTTTAAGTACTTCCAAATTCTAAAACTTAAGCAAGTATAACTCAGAAACAGGAAAAAGTTATTTAAAACAGTCTTGTTAACTAGTGCCACACCATAATGTAAATAATCGGAACAGGGAACTCTGAGGATAACAAAGGATGAGTGAGATTAGGGGGATTAAATGAGATAAGGAAAATAATTAAAAAATGGCTGAGAACTTAACTGGCTGAAGAACACACATCTCAGATATCTTATAAGGGCAGACTGATCCATGTAGCAAAGCAAAGGAGAAAGGATTACTGAAGAAAATGAAGTATACATGTGCATCAGAGAAGGAGTTCTTGACAGTATGTGGTAAACTTAGACAGACATTCATTTGTAATTAGCAGATAGAAATGAATTAACTACTAAGAATCTGTTATCAAAATACTGGAAAGTATTTTATTTACTTTAACTTATTCCCAGATTTCCAAAAAGGCAGATATAAGAGTTATATCCACTCAGAACTATAATAATTAAGTGGGTGGCATCATTAAAAATAAAAAATACAAGCTACAATTTACAGGTATAAAACAAGTAAGTCATGGGGATGTAATGTACAGCACAGGGAATATAGTCAATAATATTGTTAGCATGGTACAGTGTCAGATGGTTGCTGGACTTACGGTGGTCACTTCTTTAGGTAGGTAAACATTGACTATTGTGCATACCTGAAACTAATATTGCATTTTAGCTACATTTTAATAAAAATCTTTTTAAAAAAAATACAAGCTACATTTAAGGGACCATTTTCCAAAGATGGGAGAGGAGAAGAAGGAAGGTGAGCAATCAGTGAGATACCATTCTCACATCAGTGAGGTACCAGAGGGTACCTCCTTAAGAAAGATCAGTCAATAACTGGTGGGGGGGGGGGGAGAGAGAGAGAGAGAGAGAGAGAGAGAGAGAGAGAATGAGAATGAACGATGTTGTATAATCTAGCAGTAGGTTACAAAGCAAAATCTTATATTATGATTAAATCACTTAGCAAAAGGAGGGGAGAGCCCTAGGAGGAGATAGGAAGAAGAACCAAAGAACGAGACTGAAACAAACAAAAACTCAAGGAAATCCAATTAGCACATTCTCAGGAACTTCTGACTCTTATTTTATACTTTCTTTATAATTGGTGATAGGAGGGGAGAATGAACATAGCTGCTATGTTTAATTTTAAAGGTAAATAATATAAAAATCAGGTTCACAGATATATTTCTATTAATGCCTCTTAGGACCTTAACTTTTGTAAACCATCTTCTACTTTTCCAAATGTTGTTCTAAACTCTCTCTAGCCTCTTAAATATATCTAAACATTTTTTAATTAAAATTTATTGGGGTGACAACGGTTCTATATCTGAACTTCTACTTTAAAAACATCACTCCAAAAATGAATTTCAGAAGTTACTTTCTAGCCATCTACCTGTATGAAGCTTGAGGAAAACAGTTTTGTTTCTTGCTCTTGCTCTATCTAGGATTCTACTAAAGCTTAGACATACTTTATCAGATTCTCACCAAGCAATGCTGATACTAGTTAGTTGGACTGGTGACTAAGCACATGTTGAATAATATCAGAAATGCTGGTTTCTAAAACTCAGCAAAGTTGCACACGTCAATTTGAATTATATATTAACTATTTCCATAAAATACTGGCTGATACTTATTGGCAAAACCAATCCCCTTAGGAAGAAAAATGGCCTTTCATCTCATTTAACCTTCCCTCTGCTCCCTGATCTCACTGAATATGAAACCTGGTTGGCTACACAGGGCCTGTGGGAATGTTTCAAAATCTATAACTGACAACCCCTTTGTAAAGGGCTGAAAAGCAGAAGTAAGTACACCTTCCCCACTCATCCCATGCCATTTGGACAAAGGCAGCATATCCTCACCTTTGAGAAGACATGACCTTAATAAGGAAACAAATGTTAAGATCAACTTCACAACTTTGAATAAACAAAATAATTTAGCAAAGACTGAAATCAGTCAAGAAAGGGACCTTATACATGTGGTTATTAGCCTCACATTAAAAAGAAAATTTTGGTCAGTAACTTTTTAAAACTAAAAGTCTGTTTTTCTTTACTACAATCTGTACTATAGTACAGAATTTCTCTAATAGTAAAGAAACTATAAACTTTTAAATGTGAAACCATTTTTACAGTGAGATGTTAACAAAAGTGTTTATTTTCCAAAGTAAAAAAAAAAAAAACTAAACTAAATTACAATTTTAATAGTGATCCAAATTTTTTTTCCAGACAGAAAAGCCCTAGAACCCAATTTTTAATAGCAAAGCTACAAAACCAAAAGTTTGGTGAAGTACGTGATGTTTTAACATCACCTTTGTGACACAAAAGCTTAACTATAAATTCCTTAGGAATGCTCACACTAAACTACTGTCTGCTTTCCTATGTACCTGCTACACAAATTAACTTCAATGCAGAAGGAACATTTCTAAATAGATTAACTTACTAAGCATAGAAGAAAATTATGAGTATGGGGAAAACCCACTTAATGTTTTCATAAGAAAAAGGCACATATATCTTTGACATTTTTGTTCATATGTTAATCACTCATTTAGGAAGTATATAATAATCCAAACTATAATAAATGAAACCTTCTAAAATAGTATTCTCCCGATAAATAAAAGCAATGAATCATTGTACTTCATTAATACAGGTATTTGTCAATTGATTCTTTAAATTATTTATAAGTGGGTACATTGTAGTAACAGTGTATAACGGATGTCAATGGATTAATATATACAAATGAGTTTTACATAAAAGATTTTATGACTCAAACCCAAAATATACTTTAACTTTTTTCTTTTACCTTAAGAATCAAAATCACCATTAAAGGGAAAAAATCAAATATTGTACCTGGATCTGAATGGAAGGAGCCTCCAGTGCTCTGTAAATCATTGGTAGGACACTATTCTTTATCTCATCAGGAGGAGTTTTGGTTAGTAGCAAATCCATTTTTTGTAGGAAAATTAACAAAATCTGTGTAGAAAAAGGGAACAATGTATTAAGTCCAGAATCTTTATGAGATTTTATATATGCCAAAATTTAAAGTATCTTCTAAAGAATAAGTCATATATTTTGACACTCACCATGTTGCTAGCCTGAGGGCATGGAAGACAAAAACATACAAATCAAGTCTCTTACATTTCTGGAAGCACAATATTTAATATCTGCTCTCGGCTTCAACATTTAAACAAAGACTAATTTCCTAACTTGCACTTATCATCAGTAATACGTCACTTAGGGCAGCAAAGTCAGATGGCCTTTAGATAGAAATAAATCATATCCCTCAGCTTCTATGAAGTTCAAGAGAAGAAAAGGTAGAGAAATGAAAAGGACTATTGGGAAAAAATCTACAGAGAAACATTTCCAATCATCCCTGCTCATTCGTTCTTTCACCTGCTGCCACCACATACCTAAATTACGAAGAACAAATTGCTCCTGTTCGTGCAGAATATTTGGTTTTGCCAAGTCTCAGATAAAAATTTCAGAAGGAATTTTCAGCTGGACTACTAAGGGGAAAAAGAGTACCAAAGAATGGTACTCATTCAGATGATGGCTTCCTTAGGCTATTATTTTGGCTGATGCATCGCTTGGTTAGCAGGTGGCTCCACTACTTTCTCTCCTTGTCCCCTTGATCATGTTTGGGTAATTTGCTTCAAGGCCTACAGTTCCGTTGCCTGCCCTTTCCTTAGTCATGGGAATACTTGCCTTAACACCACTTCATTCTATTCCCCTTTCAAGGGAAGGGATGCAAACAGCTTGTCAAGAAAACTATGAAATCAGGTAGTTGATAGTTTTTTAATAAGCTATTGCCATGTAGTAGTAGGAACTAGTAATATTTACTATGTGCCATTTTGGAAATGAGTGAAATGGAAGCTTTAAGAAAATAATGACTTATTCAAGCCATACTTTTAGTAAGGAGATAAAGAAGGCCAGATTCCAACCCAGGTGTATGACCCTACTGCTCTTAAGTCCAAGACTACCTTGAATCTGGCAAATAAATACTGTAATAGAGTCTACATCAGAGACTAATTATGTTTTTCAATTATAATAACCACACATATTAGTTCTGGGGGCTGTAAGCATTTTCCCTCTTCTGGTAAAACTATTAACAATGGAATAAAGATAAAATACTGGCATAAACCATCTACAAATGAAAGATCGTGAGAAACAAAACAAACAAAAACAAAATAAAAAGAAATATTTAGAAGTGTAGGAGAAAAATAAATACTTCTTTTCCCAAACCTATACTGTGTTTCCCCGAAAATAAGACCTAGCTGGACCATCAGCTCTAATGCGTCTTTTGGAGCAAAAATTAATATAAGACCCATTATATTACATTATATTGTATTATATATATTTATATTATATTATACTATATTATACTATACTATATTATATACTATACTGTACTATATTAGACCTTGTATTGTCTTGTATTGTATTGTATTATATTAAAGACTGGTCTTATATTATATTAAAATTAAGACCAGGTCTTGTATTAATTTTTGCTCCATTAGAGCTGATGGTCCTGCTAGGTTTTATTTTCGGGGAAACACAGTAAGTTTCAGTAAGGCCAACGGGAACAGTATAACATGCAAAATCTCATTACAATTAACTTTCAGAGATAACTTATGGAGAGCCGCACACATTTACTTGCTAAGGTCAATTATAATTTTAGGAATGGTACACTTCAAGCATATGCAAAATAGGTGACTGATGGGAAAGAAAAGTCTCTTATACTTACCTCAATTTTTAAAAACTTGCATATCCATTCCTTTTGTTTTCAATGATAGTCATCATTGACTAACATCACTGAATAACAGCAGATAAATAGGAAAAAATATCAATATACATACCTGGATTGGCTCCTGCTGTTTAAAGACAGGGCCAAGATCAGGTAGAATTAATTTGATGTATTCTTCTTTGGTGCATTCTTCAGCAATCAGTAGAACATTGGGTAAAACAAAAGGTACCATGTCAGGGTTTACAAATTCTGAAGTCAAACAAGGCAAAATTCTCTGCACAATGACACGCTGAAAGGCAAAAAAAGTTTTCAAAAAAATAAATTTAATTTCAGGTCTTTAGTATTAACACTGAAGTTACAGTCTAAAATCTCCAATCCCTTTGGGTAAGGTGACCATATAACTTATGGTTAAAACTGGGACTTTTAAGAGTAAAATAGGGTGCAATTGCTAATTCTGCCAGGACAAAAGGCATAACTTGGGAATGTCACAGATAAAAGGGGACATATAATCACCGTGTCTTTAGGAAATCTTCCTAATTCGTCTTCATCAATATGTTTTCCCTCTTAATTCCTTCATTACTTATGATTCATAACACACAATTTAAACAGTGTCCTGTACTATTAATTGTTGTTTCGTGCATATTAACCCTATCTACACTTCCTCTAAGGGCCTTGAGAATTAGGCCAAATTTTATGTTTCCTCTTTATTCTCCAAAGCATCTAAATAAAGGCCTATACAGGCAATACATAATCAGTGACTCTGAAAGACTAAATAATGGAGATACTTTGGTAATCAAGAAAGTATTAGTTTCCCAACCAGTGGCTTATATTTAGCATTCACAAAGAGTTTTGAGGCTATCTTACACTCATGATTTAATAAGCCAGAGAGGGAGAGTTAAAGGAATTAGAGAGGCCATTATCAATTCAGAAGCATCCCCTCACTGCTGGTGAGACAGTGACCTCCACCATGACAACTCATGGACTTCTCTTCTGATATTTAATGTCCAAGCACTGCCTTGACATAGGTAGTATCCTTCTATTTTTTTTCAATCCTATTTAATTATTTTTGGACGATGGAAAAAAGATCAACTAAACTTTTGGCTTCAGTCTGCAGTCTTTTATAGCCATTATGCACCCAAGGTAAAAGTTACATTTACTTCTTTGGAAAAATTATTATAGAAAGTCAAAGTAAACTTTAAGCTCTAAAATCTTGACCATAATAAGAGAGTGAGGAACAACAAACCTTGGGCAGTTTTGGTAGAACCTTTGGTAGTCCTTTGAAAAACTGTGATTTCTGAAGATTATCTCTTTGGAATAAGGTATCAAAATACTGCAGTGTTACTGCACCAACATCATCAAAGAAGGGAATCTAAAAACAGGGAAATATAATGACTTTGATAAATATGAAAGTATTTCTCATGTCTGAAACTATTACACTGTGGTGGAAAAATATTCAGAACATTTAGCAAAATGCTAAGGACCACTTCATAAAAATTCTAATTATAAGAATCAGAATAAAGAAGTAACAAATTATTTTTCTTTTCAAGTTCAAATTTTCAGAACCAGTACCTTTTAAGTTGGCTAGAGTAAGCTTTTCTTTACACAACTAGTAAAATATTGAAAGATTAAATAAAACATCTTGACGGAATAAAGAGTACCATTTATCAATTAAAACCCATGCTTCTGAGTGAATTAGAGGGCTCTGAAATCTTAGGGTGGCCAGAAACTTCTGCATACCTAACTGTGACTATTAGGACTCTTGTTTATTTGAAATCTTAATTTTATATCAGAGCAATTATTTTACTGTTTAAGATTAAAAGAAGTTGAATATTTAATATACTCAAGAATACAGATATTTCTGGGGACTATATCTGACTAAATCTTGTTTTAGAAGCACTTAGTCTGCTTTAATTGTTTTTGTCCCTCCACCTATGGCAGAAATTCACGCATACTCACCTTTGTCATTTGATCTGCATCCGGTCTTACAGTTGGAGTTACATTTAACAGTAGTTTTACATGTTCACGGACTTCCTCAGGTATATTGGTAAGTGAACTAGATCCTAAACGACTCAACTATTCAAAAGAGTGATAATACTACATATGAATATAAAATATTTAAAAACATATGAATTTATATTGTCAATAGTCCATTTAAGAAACTTTTGAAATTTACTAAAAAACATCTTTTTCAGATTAAAACAAATTGCTAATTCTACTATTGCAAGATAATTAAAACACTTATCTTTAATACCTGAAATTATTTATTCCTAAAACAAAATGTCCAGTATTCTAGACAATTTCAATATTCACTCTAGTAAATAAATGCCATGATTAAAGTTGTAGTAACAAACTTTAACTAATCCTCATTATTTACAGAATTACTTCTGTTTGTTAAGTTGATTTTATGCAAAAATTAAAATATGAGACACTCATCTCATTTTAGAGAATTTTATGAACACAATGTAGAAAAAAATCAAAGAAACATTTAATACATTTTAATGCAAGCAAATATTTAAAGGCAAATACCTGATCCAACTGCCTACTGAAACTCTTGTAAATATCTTGCTTGTTAACTTCAAATATAGGTTTCCCTTTGTTAAATAC
The DNA here is from genome assembly GCF_057876585.1 of Rhinolophus sinicus. Taxonomy (NCBI): domain Eukaryota; kingdom Metazoa; phylum Chordata; class Mammalia; order Chiroptera; family Rhinolophidae; genus Rhinolophus; species Rhinolophus sinicus. Next base: position 20,474,901 of record NC_142501.1, read on the forward strand.
AGCATAAATGACAGTTCCTAAAGAGTACATGTCACTGGCTGTTTCACAGCTCACAGAAAGTATGTACTCAGGAGCCAAATACTCAGGATTTGGAAGACACAATGATGGTAAATTTGGGTCCCATTCTTTACAAGGAAACTTTGGCTATAATAAGACAGAAAAGAGATGAAATAGATTAAATATTTCAAATTAAAGCAAACCACTATCAAGTAGCAACAATCTAGTTTTAAATTCATACTCAGTCAAATAAAAATGTCATCACCATCTTCAATTCTAAAATTCCCAAATCCCCAAATCTGGAAAGTGCATGCAACAAATTCAGAGATAAGAATAAGAACTCTTATGACTTTGAGATTATCGGAGCTCTAGCAAATTATCACTATAAGATAGTGTGACTATGGAAAGGTCTGGCCTATGTGTTATGATACACAGCCTTCGAGTTTTATAGGTTCAAATAGAGTACTGTTTGAAACCTTGTTCTTTACCTAGCTACATGATTTAGTTAATAGTTTCAAAAGGTTGCTGTAAGATTAAATAAATGTATGGAAAACAGACCAAGCAGTGTCTGATCCATAGTATATACTCACCAATACAAATTCTTTCTACTTCCCTTAAAAATGTTTACTTAAATTACAAATCTATCTTAGAACAAATCAAGGTCCCTTTAACAACTACATATAGTGAAAACTTGAAATACTGAGTGGTTTCTTAAGTATAAATAGGCAGGAATCATAATTACTAAGTAACAGGTGCTTTGAAACCAGAAAGGCTGGATTCACATCCTAGCTCTGTTGCTTACCACCTGCCTAAAGTTAGGCAGGTGACGTTATTGTATGAACCTAATTTACTCAACTGTATTATTTCTACACCTCACTTTTTATCTCTTATTATCAGTGCTATTATTGTTATCATGCTCCCTAAATAAGATTCTGTGGCCAGTAAGTTGGGGAAATATTTCTAGAGATTCACAATGTCTCTGTGTATTTGGCATTCTGAGGGGCGTAAAAAACCTACTTAACACAACAGTTCTCAAATTTAATTCCAGCATCCTTTCTTTTCTCAAGTAATATTAACTACTGTTGAATTAATGAGCTAGCTAAAGAATACTCTTAGGTACAGTGAACACTAGAAATTTTCTATACATTTAAACATACCATTGTACCATGCAGACTATTTCTACACATTTATGAGGCTTACAAATTCTCTATTCTATTACACATGCAATCACAAATTTCCACAGCTTTAAAAAATTGGAAGACTGAAACCTTCATTACCTCTTGTTCAGAAGGATTGGTTGATGATACACAAAAATCAAAGCCCATTATTTTCCAGGCGCCACTTTTATTCAAAATTATATTTTCAGATGTAATATTTCCATGAACCATTTTCACACTGCTATGCAAAAATGACAATCCTTCAGAAACCTATAAATGCAAAAAAAAAAACACCCAGTCATTTTTACATTAAATAAAACTTTCAATTACCATAATAAAATGTCTCATAAATCATAATTTCTGCTTCTCCCAATAAAAGATTTTTTACGTCAGGTAACAATTAAACTTCATCATAAACGCAAAAGTACAGACATTCTCAGTTGCCAAGATAATCCAAGCATAAGCAGGAAAAACCCAGTTATAAAACCAGAGTACAACTACTGTGTTTCCCAAAAATAAGACCTAGCCAGACCATCAGCTCTAATGCGTCTTTTGGAGCAAAAATTAATATAAGACCGGGTTTTATATTATATAATGTAATATAAGACCGGGTCTTATATAATATAATGTAATATAAGACTGGGTCTTATATTAAATTTTGCTCCAAAAGACGCATTAGAGCTGATGGTCCAGCTAGGTCTTATTTTCGGGGAAACAGGGTATTTAAGTTCCTTTCTATATGCACACAAGCAAAAGAAAATATAAAAGTACTTTGCTATCCAAATACATTCAGTTCCTGAGTTTGAAAAGTGAGAGAATCTTTGGTTCCTGAGTTACAGATAGTAAATGTCAAGAGATACCTTTGTCAGTTTGGTTTTAATTCTTAATATTTTTACATACTTACACTTCATATTGAAATTGTTTTTCTAAATAGCATTGTGCTCAGTTTTCAAATATTAATTGATGCTCACTCGTTCTCACACTGGATTAGTATTTGGTAATTTTTGTATTTGTGCTTAAGATTACCATGGGATTTACTAACCAAAAATGAAGACTGGATTTCTGTTTCCAGGCGTAGATTTTGGCAAACTAATTAATGCTCTCTGACTTCGAGGACACCATTCTCCCAGATTTTCCTCCAACTCCACTGGTCACTGCTTTTCAGTTTATTTTGTGGGTTCCTCCCCTTTACCCCAACCTCCTGGACTTAACCTCTGAGTTTTGCATCTACTCTTTCTCTGTGTTCTCATAGCTTTGACTACCATCCATATGTTTATTACTCCCAAATACCTCCACCTTGGGCCTCTGTTCTAAAGTCTAGAATTAATTAAATATCTGACTGCCTTCTTGACTTTTCTCCCCTTGAATGTTTTATAAGCACCTCAATCTTAGATGAATCTGAAACTGAGCTTCCCCTCCAATTCAATTCTCCGCTCCTGCAATTGTTCCCATATTAAGTTAATGGCCACTTCATTTTTTCCAGTTGTTTGGGACAAAAACCTTTGAGTTATCTTGCATTACTCTATTTTTCTTATACAGCAAATCCGTCCACAAATCTCAATACCTTCACCATCAAAATATACTTAGAATTTGACCCTGTCTCAGCCACCTTCTCTCCCCTGGACCACCTTCATCTCTGGCTTGTATTATTGTAGCAGCTACCTACTCTTCCCTTCTGCTCTTACTTTGCTACATAGTTTAATTCTCAATACAGCAGCTACCACAGAGTAATTCTTTTAAAACATAACCCAGACCATGTCACTTTCCGGCTTAAACCTTGCAAAGGCTTTTCCTTTCTCTCAGACTAAAATCCACAGTATTTCTCTGGCTTTGAGGGCCTAACAGGACCTAACCACTCATTAAGACCTTATCTCCCACTACTCATCTTCTTGTTTACTTTTCTGCACCATTCCAGGTATTTCACTGTTCCTTGAACATGTCATGCAAGAGTCTGTTTCAGAGACGTTGCATTTGCTGTTCTCTCAGCCTAGATCATTCTCTCCCCAGGTATATATATGGCTCGTTTCTTTGCTTTTTTTCAGGTCTTCATTCAAATGTCCCCTTTTCAGTGACAGATTTCCTGACTACCCCATTCAAAAGTGCAAATCTCCTTTCCTCCCCATCCAAACTACCCCCTCATCCCCCTTCACTCTTTTTTTCTCCACAAGCACTTATCATTGTAATCTAATGTACTATGTATTTACTTATTGTCTTTCTTCCCCCAGGAGAATGTTTAAGTTCCAAAAGGCAGGAATCTGTGTCTGTTTTGTTCACTGCCACACCTTAAGCACCCAGGATTCTGCCAGCATATAGGTGACCAATAAATATTTGCTTAATGAATGAACAAATATGTGAATAAATTCTCTAAAAAGATTTCTTACAGTTTTCAACATGAAGGCCAGTCAACAGTAAAAGAGTGTAAAGAGTACTATTTTAAAAGATATTTCGATTCCTGTCCCCACTTCATCACTTACTAGCCTTGCAACTTTGAGCAAATCACTGAATCTGTGTAGGTCCCAGCTGGTGAATTATTACAAATGACAGTCTATCAACTTCTTAATAAATGTGGGAATCCTATTAGACTCCACACCACTCCCAACTCCCACCACACAGTCCGTGACTAGGTCCCATTCTTCCCTGCATAACTTCACTCTGTACCTCTAGTCCTTCCTAGGACATTTTAAAAAAACGTTCATTCTATTTTTTGCATGTAAGCGCTATGCTAAGCATTTATAAATTTACACATTTGGTTTTGAAAAATACCCTGTATGTAACAGGGATTGTTTCCCATGTTTTCCCTACTCCACAATTCCATTCTTCTAGAATGGTAGCCCTAAAATGTACATTGGACAGGGTCATTAGCCTGCTTAAAATCCTTCAGAGTTCCCCATCACCAACAAGATCTTCTTCTATCTTTTCAGTTTCATTTTTCACCCTTCCCTGAGATGCAACCTACTACTTCTAATTGCCTGAATATTTATCCTCAGTGACTAGTACAATAAGCAATTAGGGGGTTGATAATATTTTTCAAGTGAATGTTCTCTAGTTCTATCTAATACATGTGAACATGAAATTTGTGTAAGATTCACATTTTTTAAAATGCTTATTTCTTAAATATAATTTATAAAATATGCAAGGTTTTTCAAGTCTAGAAAAGTTTTCTTAACGTTGAAAGGAAAAAAACTTATTGCATGCTTATTGTACAGTTCAGGCACCAATTTGGTATGTGCTTTTACTAATTATCTGCTAATCTTTGGAACCATCTTATGGTTGGGGGGGAGTTCAGATGCTTATTACCAAGCTGCAGTGTGGCACTGGCATAAAGACAGACATACAGATCAAGGGAACAGAACAGGGAACCTAGAAATGTTTTACTGTATGTTGTCAAGTGATTTTCAACAAAGGTATCAAGACAGTTCAACGGGGAAAGAACAGAAATTTCAACAATGGGTGCTTGGAAAATTGTATGTCCACATGCAAAAAAATGAAGTTGGACCCTTACCTTAAATCACATATAAAAATTAATTCAGAAGGGATCAAAGACTTATTAAACTTAAGACCTAAAACTATAAAACTCTTAGAAGAAAACGTAAGGGAAAGCTACATGACTTCTTGGATATGACACTAAATACACAGGCAACAAAATAAAAAATACATAAATTGTATATGTTAAAATAAAACACTACATCAAAAGGACAAAAATCAACAGAAGAGGAGAAAACATTTTCAAATCATGTATTTGATAAGAGGTTAACATCTAGAACATAGAAAGGAGTCCTAGAACTCAACAACCAAAAACCTAACAACCTGATTCAAACATGGTCAAATGACTCAAATAGATATTTCTTCAAAGAGGTTATAAGAATGGCCAATAAGTACATGAAAAGATGTTCAAATTCACTAACCATTAAGGAAATGCAAACCAAAACCGAATCAAGATATCATCTCACTTCCATTAGCGTGGCTATTATCAAAACCCAGAAAATAACAAATGGTGGTGAGGGTGTGAAAAATTAGAACCCTTGTGAGTTATTGGTAGAACTATAAAATGGTGCAGCCACTGTGGAAAACAAAACACTGGTTCCTCAAAAAACTAGAATAACCACATGATCCAGAAATTCTACTTCTGGGTATAACCATAAAAGAACTGAAAGCAGTCTCGAAGAAATTATTTGTACACCCATGTTCATAGTACTATTACTCACAATAGCCAAAAAGTAGAAATAACCCAACTGACCATCCACAAATGAATGAACTAACATAATGTTGTAAATACAATGGAATAATATTCAACCTTAAAAAGGACAGAAATTCTGAAACAAGCTACAATATGGATGAACCTTGAGGACATTATGCTAGGTGAAATAAACCAATCACAAAAGAAAAAATACGGCATGATTCCTTTTATATGAGGTACCTAAGGTAGTCAGATTCATAGAGACAGAAAGCAGAATGGCGGTTTCCAGAGACTGGGGGTGGAGAAGGGCGTGTGGGAGTTAGTGTTCAATGGATACAGCTTCAGTTTTGCAAGGTGAAAGAGTTCTGGAGATACGTGGTGGTGATTGTTGCCAACAATGTGAATGTATTTTACGCCACTGAACTGCACACTTAAAAATGGTTAAGAGTAAAATTTATGTTATATGTATTTTACCATAATTAAAAAATATATACTGTTAAGAGAATAAGGTAAGCCACAGACTGGGAAAACATATTTGTAAACGATGTATCTGACAAAGGACTTGTGATCACAATATATAAAGAAATCTCAAAACTCAATAATGGAAAACAAATGACACATTCAAAAAGTGGGCAAAAGATCTGAACAGACATTTCAACAAAAAAGATATTTAGATGGCAAAGAATCATATGAAAAGGTGTTCAACATCATTATTCATCAGGGAAAACAAATTAAAACTCCAAGATACCATTGCACGTCTACTAGAACTGCTAAAATTGAAAGGACCAACAACATATCACGTTTTGGCAAAGATGTGAAAAAAATGGAACTCTGGTATACTACAGTGGGAATATAAAGTGATACTACCCCCTTGGAAAACAGTTTATCAGTTTCTTTAAAAATTATATATATATCTCTCATATATATATTTATATATGTAAAATATATACACATTTTAAGAACAGAAAACTATTAAAATTATAATACTCAATATATACTGATAAAAAAAGATGAGTACAAGTCATGTTTGACTTCTGCAATTACAAGAGGGGCTCAAGGTGGTTACCATCAGTGTCCGGACACTTCTGATTACAGTAAACTACTGCTTGAGCAACGTTGACCAAAGTTCCACTTGTATACATTTTTTTGGCAGCCGCAGTTTGTGTATATGTATGTGTGTGTGTGTACATGCACACCCACATTTGATCTAGCCGTTCCTCTAGGTATGTAATCAAAAGAAATGAAAGCATATGTCCATACAAAACTTGTACATGAATGTTAATAGCAGCTTTATTTGCAATAGTCAAAAACTGGAAATAAGTCAAATGAGCATCAATAGGTGATTGGATAAACTATGGTCTATGCATACAATGGACTACTTTTTAGCAATAAAAAAGTACTGATATGCATAACAATAAGGATGAATCTGAAAATAATTAAATTGATTAAAAGAAGAGAGGAAAAAAGAGTACATAGTGTATGATTCCATTTATAAAATTCTAGAAACTATAAACCAATTCATAGTGACAGAAAGCAGGTCAGTGGTTTCCTAGGACAAGAGATTGAAACATAGCAAAGAGCAGGGGGGAGGGACTATAAGGGGTATGAGGAAACTTTGGGGAGTCATGGATATGTGCATTATTTTGATCGTGGTGATGGTTTATAAACTTATAAAACTGAGTGTTTCGAATACATGACGTTCACTGTATGGCAATTAATTATACCTTAATAAGCTGTTAAAAAATAAAATGATCGCTGTCCCCAAAGAAGTTAAGAATCTACTGCATAAATTGACTCTATAAAGCTGAAGATATTTTGCTATTCAGGGAAAGGAAAATCAGAAGTGGACATATATGAAAAAGCTACATCTCCTTACACCTAATAAATAATTTATTTAATCATATAATTTTTTATTAAGTACTTTATTGTTTCAGTTTAATGTTTTGTTATATTCACAAGGTTTAAAAGTCAAAAAAACATCAAAAGGGAACTGTGCCATCCACTAGTTAATAAGTGACCTTCTCCAAAGGTTACCAATGCTTTGTTTCATACAATTAAAATATAACTTAAGCCTAGAAATAAACTATGGAAAAATTCTAGAACACAGAAATAATTTTTAAATTACTAAGGTTTACATAAAGTAGTTTATAAGTTTGAAATAGCCAAAAGTAGCTAATAAGCTAATAGAATAAAGTAGCTAATAAGTTTGAAATAGTCAAAAATAATTTTGAAAAAAAAACTCACATGACGAATAAAAATACATACCTGAAGCAAACCATATTTGGTTTCTACATCATAAAGTTTATAATCCTTAATGTCTGGAGACACAGGGGAAGGTAGATTTTCCCAGTTACCTAGAACATTGGCTAAACTAGCAAAAACTGGTTCTGTACAAAATGCCAAGCAATCCCTGTTTTAAAAAAGAAAAAGTTAATTACTATCATTCTTTCCACATTATCAAAATCAAATACATAAAAGTGGTCCTCTTAAACTATCAACAAGAAGGTAAACTTTCAGATTTATTTTCAGCATTAACATAACACACTTAAACCAACAGAACAAAGTCAGGAAGCTTTGTCTATGAATTATACTGGATAAATCATTAAACAGTCTTTTAAATGAAGTGTTGTAACAGTTGTGATCCATTTTTTAAAACTTAAGAAGTCAGGGAATAAAACATTTCAACTCTGCTTTTTGAATGACTATTATTCTTTATAGAAAACAAATGAATTAATTTAAAATACTGCTACATAATACCAATCAATGATATTACCCTTATTTGTAAGGCTATAGTTTTCAGACTATCTCAAAGGAACCTGTAGATTTCCCACAGATGCCTCTGGAGCAAGAGGAGTCAGGAAGAGGAACTGGGCATGGCTCCAGGTCCCCAATCAGAGCAGCCTTACTTTTATCTATTTTATGTATCACTTTGAAAGGTATCACGATTTCAAAATGTTTTTAAGTACTGCTCTTTGATATATAAGGATATTTAGATATTCAGAAAATGTTAGACATTAATATTTAATAGCTTTATAAAATCATGCCCAAGAGCTCAGGCTCTGAGGACAAATACTGGACTTCAAGTCCCAACAGCCCTATTCCTTGACATGATGACTCTGACACCATGGCTGTGAGCCTCACTTTGCTCATCTGTAAAATGGTGATAAAAGACCACCTTGAGGGGTCATTGTGAAGACCAAAAGAGATAATGCATGTCAAGTCAGCAGTACAATGACTAGCACGGAAACTCCACAAATGCTTACTAACACTGTTAAATGACCACACGTTTGAGATGCAAGTCCTAACAACGTTCTGGCTTGGCTTCGGCTCTGGCAATGGAGAACTATAAGGTACTGCCACATGACAATGATCCCTCCAGCTTTTCCTCCCTGGCTCTTCTTTCCCCTCTACAATTCAAGTTCTGTACTCAGTACTCTGCTTTTTCCTCATGCTCTTGAAAAATTCATTTTTTTTCATAGTTTTAATGGCTGCCTCTGTGTTATTTACCCCCATACACATCACCAACTCTGGGCTTTGATTCTTCCCATAGCACATTTCTTTTGGGTAGTTCCAGTGTCATCTCTGTTTTATTAATTCATTAAAAACTGGAAGTTATTTTTTCCTTCTCTGTTTCTATCAATGCTACTGCAATTTTTACAACTTAACAATAAAAAGCATTAAAGTAATCTTTGAATTGTCTTTCTTTATGATTGCCAGCAAGTCCCTAGTTCTGTAATATTTAAATCATATACTAGAAGCTGCAGGAAAAGAGAAAAACATAAAATATTCATCCTTCTCCATTCAAGAGACTTAAAACGTAATAGTGAAATATAAGACATGTCCAATACAAGTTAAAATAAGAAAGACGGGCGGTACTCTGATAGGTGACACTACAGAACCTGATGGTAAACTCTTCAGGGAAATAGTGCGAACAAATACGGACTCAGGAGGCTCAGGACAAGTGTGGCAAGCCAAACTTAGGGACAGAGGGCTCACAACAGTGAGTGCTACCTCAGAGACAACTGGAGTCTTCTTCTGCGTTTTTTCATGAACAGAAGGGCAATACAAATTATATAATAAGAGACATATGAGCATATTTCTGGGTTGGCACAGCATGGTACAGTGTGGGGGCGGGGGACATGGGCTCATAATCCGGACACCGTTATGTGGCTTAAGTAAAGTCTCTTGTCTCTCAGTTCTTCTATCTCATTGTGAGAATAAACAAATATAAAGCATTTAGTACAGTTTTTCACATAGCAAATACTAGGTTTTATTCTCTTAGGCTGAAAGAAAGGATCTTGTGCCTTTGGGGGTAGAGGGTAGTGGTAGTGGTTTATTGAAGATTCCAAAGTAAGAATTACGCAGAAATCCAATATATAAAATAGATAAAAGCAACAAAACTGTCCTGTTTGAAGAGGACTGGGAAGTCTGGAACCCTGCCCTCTCTTTCTCCACCTTCCTGTTCCTCCCCCATCCTTAAAATCTGTGGGTCCATGAACACAACTGGCAAACCATTTGGTTAGCATCTTCTGAATTAAGAGGGAAATACAGTCTGCTATGCAGGAAGACAGAAAGGAATAAATTAGGGGTTACGAGTGAAGTGGAAAAGGTTTATATAGCTAGGGTATCTGTGGCACATTAAAAGCACTGCAGTTAAGGTTACACAACATAGATTTCATTTTCTTATCATTCTCAGCAACAGTTTCTAGGCTCATCCTTGAGCAAAATGGATGGTAGAGTAACTGAGGGCTATGGACTGACATACTGGGCACAGCAGAAGGTTAAATGTCTAGAACAATACCTGGAATACATACAAAAATAACCCCCAAATAGTGAATCAATGAAAAGGGCACAAGAAATTCTAGCAAATTAACAAAGACAGCTACTTCCAGGCAGGGACTATATTCTATACTTCTCTTGCATCTTCCATTTTGACTACTGTAGTGCTGAGCACAGAATGAGCAAACAGACTCATGGCAAATGTGAAGAAAGCTTTAGTTAATATTTCAAAAATACACACATTCATAGAATATGCAAATAAATTTTAGGGAAATAACTAATCCATAGGAACTCAACATTCAGTTTATAAGAATTTTTCACTAGCAGTGTACTATATAGACAGATTTCATATATAAAGTCATTTTCAACTTTGTGTTCAGGAAGTCTCTTATGTAAGCCTTTATAAAAATTTACCTGGATTCTTCTAAAGGATGCTGGACAGTAAGAAGTCGAGGGTGTCGTAGTCGAGTTAACTGTTGGACTCCTCGTTTTAGAGAATCGATGATTTGATCCTTTTCAAATTTTTGATATTTATCAATCAGCTTTTTGTCAAAGACAAAAACTGCTACTTCCTATGAAAAGAATTGTGTAACTAATTTTAATCAAGAATATATGAAAGTAATAAAAAATTTACTTAAGTGTCACAATCTACAAATAACTAAAAACTAATGCCATGGAAATTTTAGCACTATTTAATACTTCTTTGATATTGAACAGTTGGCTTCTTCATGATTAGTAAATCTAAATATTTTTAAAGGTATGAGACTCAGAGCCCTCATCTAAGGAAAACATAGGAAAAATCTCCATCGTTGAACGCTGGTATCAGAGGTATGCATAAACTGTGTATAATGTATTGTCCCCTATTTATTAATCTCTTATATAACCAGAATTCAAATAAAAGTTGAAATATTTAAAAATTCAAAATGCTATTCATAATGATAACCCTGGAGTACACTACAAAATTTTGAAATGCTTTTTGAAAGAGAGGTTGTGCATGTCAGAGTGCTTGTTTACACAAAAACCCAATTTATAAGCTCCTTTTACATATGAATAACCTATAATCTCTCTGTCTCTGTCTCTGTCTCTCCTTCTACCCTGTTCCCATCTTGTTATGGGTAGAAACTGGGAATGGTTACCAGTACAGGAAAATGCCCCCCTGTTGCTTCTCTTTGAGATCATTCACAGCTTTTTTCATACTACTAAAATCACACATCTTCCTTAACTATCTTCTTTCTTTCATTCTCTGTTACCCCCCAAAAAAAGTTCCCATCCAGTTACCCAATCTTAGCAAATCAGTCAAAAAATAGCCTTATTGATAGTTGATATACTACTACTACTGGGAACTACATCAGTGATGCTACATCTCCAACCTAAATGCAAAGAAAACTGATGAAACTGGAAGCAAAATTAGCAAAGAATGAATGCTAGCCTTCCAAAATTCTTTGAAAGATTTTTGAATGGACCTTCCAGCATTTCCACAAATCTCTTTCAAAAGCCTCTAATTAAATCTACTACTACTAAACTATGAATATCCAAGACAGTATCTTTCCATTTTACTGCTGTTCTCTAATTATTTTTGCCACATTATGATTACTGTTTTCATGAGTTAGCCTGGCAACCTAATCACCTAACAGAGATTCACTGCAGAATTTCAAGCCAGTACATTTCTCAAATACAATTTGTTTTAAGTTGGAGGCTCGCAATCTCTCTCTCCTTCACCTCCCATATGTATGTATATACTTGTATGTATATATAAATACATAAGTTAAGGGTACTAGACAATTGAGTGTCAAAAAAAATGGTAACATAAAGGGACTATTTAGTAACTCAATTTTAAAATCCCATTCCGCAAACATCTGTGTACTTTTTAGGAATTATTCCATTCCTCACAACGATCTTATGAGACAAGTTATTATCCTTACTTTACAGATGAGGGGATTGTGAAGATGATAAGTGTATTATCTAAGACTTCCCAATTGGTAAGATGAGAATCAACATTTAAAACTAGTTAAACTTGAGCGACCACATTCTTACCCAATACACCATTCTGTCTTCCCAGAAATAACACAGGGCCAACACATATGGAGCACACCAGTAAAACATGACATATGCCTTCAGGAAAACCATCATTTCAATGAGCACTTTAAAGAGCACTGACATATAAACACATAATCTTAGCTCTTTTGCTCATTATGAGACACAAGACAACCAGGAGCTAAGAGTGTTATGTAATGTTAATTTGAACTAAAAACAAATGACCTAGATGTTCAGGTTCCTATCTCACTATTCATGTTCACAATCTTATTTTAGTAAGTGTTCTGCTATAACACATTTTATAAGTGCATCTAATTTAAATGTGTTTATTTTTTCAAGATGTTTTACATCTTAAAAAAAAGATCATATGAAATGGCTGGCGCTCTTGCAGTTTTACCACTCTGAAGGAGGAAGGAACACTGCAGTTCATAAAGGAAAGAAACAACGCAATATTTTCTCATTTATTTATTGTTTTAGGTCAAAGATGAAAGATTCCTACATGGGTCACAATAGGTTATCAACTACTTTAAAAATATTTTCTTTGTTCCAATCAGTTGGAACTTATTAAAATGAACCAATTTCAACTAAGTTGTTACTAATTAACTAACCCTTTGGGCCTCATACTGACTTCCTAAGAGAAAACTCTCAGCCTGAACCTCAAAATCTTTAATCAGAACAGATAGTCTTAACATCCAATTTCTAATTTGTGTTTTCTTTCTACTACTTCACTAGACTACCCACTCTGCTAATACATTATCACTTGTGTAAAACTCCTGCCACCTTATATGTATTACAAGCTTCTTGAAGAAAGAAACTATGCCTTAAATATCTCTGTAGTCACCACAGAAGATACTATATACCTAGAAAACACTCAGACGCTTATTGCCTACTGATAGTCAATAAAAATAAGCAATTATTAGAAGCTTTTCATTATCATCTTGAATTAAAGTATTTTTCAACTTTTCATTATGAAAATTTCCAAACATACAGAAAAGACAATGTAGTGCAATCATCAATATATCTTCCATTTAAAATTCAACAACTGTTAACTCTAATTAAAATTTGAGGCTCTTTTTTTATACAAAAATCACTAAAACAGAATGTAAGTAACATTTAGCACTCTATTGTTTACTTATTCACTTCGTATTCTTTAAACTATATTAGCAAAGAAAGTTATCCACTAAAAAATATTTTTTCAATAGCTTAGCTTTAAACAAAATTATACTAAAAACTAATATTTACCCAAATGGAAGCTGTATCTTTTGATATAGGACTAACTTATCATTTACCCTATCTAGGTAATGTGTCATATACGTCAATGGCACATACAAAAATGTTCATAACATATATCAATAAAAGAAAAACTACTATGTTCAACAACATAGATATATTTCATGAACAAACATTTAAGGAAAAGGAGCTAAACACAAGAGTCCACATCATGGTTCCATTTAAATAAAGTTCAAAACCAAGCAAAATTATTCTGCAGTCCCAAAGGACAGGGTAGCAGTTATCCCTGGAGAGAAGGTGGTGGTGGTGGTCGGGGAGGGGAGGGGACGGGTACCTGAGAAGACACGTGTATTAGCAATGTTTTCTTGATCTGGGTGTTGGTTACACGAGTGTGTCCACTGTGAACATTCATCATGCTGTACACTCATGATTTATGCACTATATTGTATCAGTTCTTAAAAATAAGTTTATATTTACAAAATTTAAAGAGACACAATTTTTATTCCCCAAATGTCACTTTGAAATGTCTTCAGCATCTCTACTGAGATTCTAGAAAGAGTAATGGCTAGGAACTAAAAGAGCTGCTTATAAACGAACACTCAAAAAAGAAACTGAAAAATACATAAGCCTAAATAGAATCTTCAAATGCTAATAAGGTATCATTAAAAGATCTAGCCATTTCAACATGTTTGCATATTGTATTCGCTTAAGTTTATCCAAATAATAACTTTTTACAATCTTAATTGTTTATTTTGTATACAAAATTGTCCCAAGAACTTAACTGCAAAAAATGTCTTAAAGAGTCTCAGGAATCTTTCATTTCACTTTCATAAATTACTCATTATGAGGTGTTTCTTCAAAGAATGTCTTTCAAAACCAACAGAAATTGACTTTTGGAAGCAGAAGGCCAGAATAATAATACAAATGTCTAATCAGGTACAATGAAGTTACCAGCCACACAGGTACATTTTTATTTACCAATTCATCTTGCTGCATTCAGGTTTCACAAATACGTACTTTTGATGTTCTGTACATGTTATTACTACTCTTCTCAAAGGCCTTCAAACATGTACATTAAAAAGTCAAAAGTTGTACATGATTTGAAAATTATAATTGTAATTCAGCATGTACTAAAGTGAACTTGAAATAACCCTAGGAAAAATACACAGATAATCTTTCAAAGGGTATACAAAACCTGAAATACTACTTATATAAGGATTCTTTTAACTTGGAAATATTGTTTTGTTTTTTTGTGTTTTTTGGACAATGTTATGTTGTGATACTTTTCCTGAAGATTATGTAAAAAAAAGTGAAATGCATTTGAGGAGAAAGAGAACAAAACAAACTTTAAGTATAATGGCTTAAATATCACAGGACTTATTTCACTGTCATATTGAGCTAGAAAACATGTATTTTTAACTATTAAAACTAGGTATGAGAATCTCCTAGCCCAAAGTTCCTAATCTGGTGTCTACCTCAGAGTCAAATTTAAGATCATATATTCTGCTATAAAACACCACTGCAATCAAGTACACTGTATGCTAGATCAAGAAAGGCTGAGATGGTAAGAAAGATATTCTCAGTCTCAATGTTCCTTTATGGGGTAAAAAAGGACTAAGGTGAGTACCCTTGTCCATTATTTTTCTCTCATTTTCATATATGGTAATCCTAGCCACATGTGGCTATGGAGCATTTGAAATGTGACCAGTGGAACTAAGGAACTGAATTTAATTTTATTTAATTTTAAATAATTGAAACAGCCATATGTAGCTTGTGGCTACCATATTGGATAGCATAGCTCTAAATTACCTATGACTCCCTTTTAATAAAAATGAGGCAACTGGGAAAGAATTACAATTTTTCATATAGTTGAGAAATCAAAATGAGGCTACAATGCCAAAGTAGTTAGAGACTTAGCTGTTCCTTAAGGAAATAGCCAGTGGGCCAGACAGAATAATCAAGTCTGACCCCTGAGGTCTGAAAGAGGCAAAGAAAAAAATTCAAAACCATATTCATAGAGAGCACTGAAATATTCCCAAACTACCTTTTTCCTCAAAGCAATAAATTTTTTTGGGGGGAGAGGGAGGATGGTAGTAAGGTTTCCTAAGAAAACCCAGTTTTAGCAATTGAGAATTGCTGTATTATTATGCAATATCTAATCAATTATCTATTAATTGTGCCTGTTCTCATGTTCTATGAGCAGCAACAGAAGCTCCAATATTATCAGAGGTCAGCATACGAAATGCTATTTAAAACCCAAATACCTAGAATGCTTTTGGTTAAGGACAAAAACACTATTATGTTACCACATCCTTAATAAGTAACACAAAATTTGGTAAATTTGGTGCTTTTTCATTTTCCCCTGTATAATTGATTATAAAAGCAATTTGTGCTAATGTTGGAGGTTGGTCATTACATAACTTATGACCTGATTAATGGCTTTTTACACGTAAGTAGTCAATACTCAAGAAATCACTTATTTTGTGGATGAGCTTTTGGTGAATTGAAAGAAAAAACAATGTTCAAAAATGACAAATCAATCAACATTTAAAATACAGAACAACTTTGGATTTAGACTTCCAACCAAACGACAGATTTATAGGTCAGGTACAGACCACATACCAGCAATCTATCACAGGGCCAAGATTCCCACTTCATAAAAGGATAATCAAAGCTAATTCAATCTTTAATATACTTATGTAGGAAATAAGCTGATTTTGAAAAAGTGACAAATAATACAAACTCACAATTGTATGACTGTTACAGTCACTGGAAAAATATGTGTAATAAATCTCATTAAGTCTTACAATCCAAATGCTTCACTTGCAGAGAAGTAAAAGTACTTTTGGAAATGGTGACTTTTCTTTTTAAAGAACATCCTTCTATAGAGGTTTTAAGTATGCAAACTTTTTCAAATCTTTAACAATTCTAACAGAAAGCTATTAGTAAAATATAACACTAACGATCCTCCACATTTCTAAGAACCACCTGTTGGTCTCTTAAATCAAATTTTAAAAAAACAATACAACTCATTCAAACTACCCCTCACTATAAGAACAGTTAGTTTTAAAATAACTTTGAAATCAATATCCTTAGACACATTACTGATTATACTCCACAAATGTATCCCATTATGATGGTAAAAACTATCAGATTAAACACAAAAGAATATTATAAAAGTCTATTTCCTAGAAGGCTATAGAATAAAAAAGGGAGTAAGAATGCACTAAATAAGAATGCATTTCAATGTCAGAAAATTTTAACTGGGTATTTTTACCAACAACTTATTATTGACAAATATGAAAAGGAAAATGACAATTTTTATTCTAAAACATACACTTCACTAAATGTTAAAATCTATTTTAATATTTAATAAATACACATTTGCTCAACTGATTTATAATATTTAATAAATACACATTTGCTCAACTGATACATTTATTAAGTAAGCAAAATTATGAGATGATACATCAAACAATATATTCATAACCAGGAGATTCAGGGTGTGTTTAGAAGCATTTGTTTTTGTAGACTTCATTAGGTGAAAAGAGAACTAAAGAACCCACTACTTTTGGCATTTCTTAAAATAAACATGCATACACACACCTTATGGTACTTACTAGCATGTGTTTTTTCCACTTAGACTCAATTAAAACTTACCTGTTTTGTTGACTTTTTTGTGCCATTAAATATCTTCCAAGCTAGTCCATTGCCACCACTGGCAATGTGTCGACCAACATCGAATTCTCTAGTGACAGGATTTCCCATTACAGCACTAGTGACATCAGCTGTCACTTTTGTAACAGTATTCTTCAACTTATTAAGCATGGACTCCATGGCTGCAATACTGGCTACAGTTACCTAGAAACAGAGGGATAGGGGAGCTGTGATCACTTGTTTTTAACTTGTTTAAGCACTTAACATTCATGATTTAGTCCAAAAAGCTTAGTATACCCAAACAATGAGCAAAACAGTCCTATAGATAAAAGCTACATGTTGGTTTGGTCTTTAGAGAACCCAATATAACTTGGATGCAAATATAAGTATAGGAACCAAACTGCTCCCTCAACTTCAATTGTGACAGCCCAGGAAGAGAGAAAGACATATTCACATTTGACACTGACATGAATGTTGTTCAACTAGAAGAGTATAACTTGGACTCTTTAAGACTTACACTGGTGTAAAGTGTCTGAATCTTCCTTCACACTAAAAACAACCATATAAAAATGGTTGAAAGGAGTTAATGTTATACTAAGCAATAAATTTGTATTTTATAAAAGTTCTGTTCATTAAAATTGCTGTTGAACTATGAAATCATTTGAAAATATTTTCTAAAAGAAAAGAACTGATGACAGAAGGACAATAAAACATGCACAAACAGTAGGTCACAAAATACTTTTAAAATTTTACACACTTCTGGTCATAATCGAAGAACAAAGACTGAATGTACCCTCTCATTTTGAACAACTACAAAATGGACAAAGCATATATAGGAAACATTTCATACACTGAACAGGCAGCATAGCTATATGATCCCAGTGAGAAAGCAAATTAAGGTGAACCCTAGGACTGCCCCAGCTTTCTGCCAAGAGGCACAATGCAAATTACAGACCAGAGAGCAGAATTCCAAGCAGCAGTCTAGCTGAGTTAAAAAGTTGAGGAAGCAAACTGAAATCAAGGATGCTGAGGTGGCTGGGAGGATTTCAAAGAGAAGGGGGAAATTTTTTTAGAGAGAGAGAGAGAGAAACTCTGCTGAAACATAGCTACAGAAAATTGCATAGGGGTCCCCTTGATGCTTTACTGAATACTAAGATGCACATGCGTGGTGTGAAACAGCACCAGCTCAGGCAAGGACCAACTACAGAGCTGTGATCTGAATTGCTCCAGAGTTTGCGCCGGGCTGCAAATCATTTAATTTCTCACCAGCTAGAAAGAGTCCTCATTGATCATTCCAGGCATTCAGTAGAAATCCCAGGACCATGCCTTACTAGTAGGACACACTGTTCTTAGATTAAAAGCTGCTCGAAATCAGCCCTAACAAACTAAAAGCAACCCTCAAACGATCAAACTAATCACAAATTACTTAACTACCTACCAGAACAAAACCCAATAGTCATGAAAGACAAAATTTTCAGATACTAAACAATATAATATTTACAATGTTCAACATGCACTCAATAATCAGATACACCAAGAAGCTAGAAAATGGGATCATAATCAAGACCAAAATCAGTCACTAGAAACAGACTCCAAAACGAGAGATTATAGAATTAACCAAGGCATTAAAAAGCTATCATGTGCAAGTACTTAAAGGAAAGCATGAACATAATGAAAGAAAATGGAATATTAAAAAAACCCAGGCCGGCCAAGTGGCTGAGGTGGTTGGAGCGCGGTGCTCCTAATGCTGAGGTTGCTGGTTCAATTCCCACATGGGTCAGTGAGCTGCGCCCTCTACAGCTAAGATTGTGAACAACAGCTCTCCCTGGAGCTGGGCTGCTGTGAGCAGCTGAAGGTCGGCATGAGCTGCGGTGAGCTGCCATGGGCAGCTGTGGGCTGCCGCTGGCTGCCGCAGGTTGCTGTGTGCTGCCGTGGGCTACCCTGTGCCACTCCTGTGGCCAGCATGAGTGGCCGCGGCAGCAAGAGCTGCTGTGAGCTGCCGATCGACCACCAGCAACCGACTTCCTCAGCCGGGGGTGGGGGGGTGGGGGGGGGAGCGCAAGGCTCATAACACCAGCATGGGCCAGGGAGCTGTGTCCTACACAACTAGACTGAGAAACTACAGCTTGAACTGGAGTGTGTGTGTGTGGCGGGGGGAGGCGGAAGAAGGGGGGAAAAAACCCAAATGAAAGTTCTAAAGATGAAAAAAGAAAATGTCAAATAAAAAATTCAGATGATGTAATTAATAAATTACAGTATAAGAAAAAGAGAGTAGCGAAACCTGTAGAGTAAAAAGCTGAAAAAAAAAAAAATGAACAAAGTCTCAGTGACAATATCATGGTCTAACATATATAACTGGGTCCCAAAATTAAGAGGGAAAAGGAAGAAAAATACTTGAAAAAACAATGGCTAAAATTTTTCCAAATTCAATGAAAACTATACAAAACACGACGAAATTCAATGAACCATAAGCAGGATAAACACAAAGAACACCATACTTAGATCTGTCATATCAAATAGCTAAAAATCAGTGATTAAGAGAAAATCTTAAAAGTAGCTAGAGAAAACAGGCAAATTATATAGAGAGGAACAAAGATAAGAATTTTCCCAAGGCTTCTCATTAGAAACTGCAAGCAAGAAAACAACTGAATGAGTCCTAAAAGAAATTACTGACCTAGAATTCTGTAAGTCCTGGGGGAAAATACTTCAAAAAATAAATGTGAAATAAAGACTTTTTTAGAATAACAAAATCTGAGAGAATCTGTTGCCAACCGATTGGTACTATATTAAAGGAAGTCCTTTAAACAGAAGGAAAAAGATAACCAGATGGAAATCTCAATCTACAAAAGGAATGAAGGATACTGGAAATAAAAATTATGTGGGTATATAAAAAACACTTCTCATGTTGACTTTAAAAGATAGCAGATCATTTAAAGTAAAATTAACAAAAGTGTAATGTGCTTAAGTAAAAAAATGACAAAACAAACCAAGGACAGGAGAGGAGACATGAAAGTTTATTGCTGAAATATTCTTATGTGAGGTAGCATAACATCATTTGAAGGTAGACTGCAGCAAGTTAAAGACATATTATAAGCCCTAGAGTAATAACTAAAATAATAAAGATATAGCTAAAAAGCCAATAGTGGAAATAAAATGGAACCCTAAAGTAAACCGAATACAAAAAGAAGTAAGAAAAGAGGAAGAAAGGCACAAAGAACAAATGTGATAAATAGAAAACAAATATCAAAATAGATTTAAAATCTAACCATTTAAATAACTGCATTAAGTGTAAATGATTTTAAATTCCAATTAAAAAGCAGAGACTGTCAAACTAGATAAAAAAGCAAGACCCAACTATCTGCTGCTTACAAGAAACCTACTTTAAAATCACTTTACAAAATGATTTAAAAGTAAAAGAATGTGAAAATATACCAAGATGGAGTGGCTAGTATATTAATAACAGAATAGGCTTCAAGACAAAGAGGGGGATTTCATAACGATCAAGTTGTTAATTCATCAAGAAGACATAACAAACCTAACTGTGTACACACTCGGTAAGAGAGCTTCAAAATAAATAAAGCAAAAACTGATAGAACTGAAAGAAGAAATAGACAAATCCACAATTAAAGTTGAGACTTCATGGGTCCTCTCTCAGTAACAGATGGATATATACAGATCAAGGTAGACAAAAACTCGGTAAGGATACAGAAGACCTGAAAAACACTGTCAAACAATCTGACTTAAAACACTCCACAACAGAAGATTTTGTTTTCATGTACACATGGAACATTCCCTAAGACAGACCATATACTGGGCCATAAAATACATCTCAACATATTTAAAACTACTGAAATATATGTTCTTTTACCACAATGAAATTAAACTAGAAATCAGTAATCAATATCTAGGAAAAAAATGAAAATACTTGAAAATTTAACAACATTTCTAAATAACCCACAGGCTGAAAAAGAAACCACAGTGAAAATTTTTAAATATTTTGAAGAGAATGAACATAAAAAAAATCTGTGGGATATAAGTAAAGCAGTGCTTGTGGGAAATTTGTAGCTTTAAATATTTATATTGGGGGGGGGGTAGTCCAAAATCAATCGTCTAAGCTTCCACTTTATGAAGCTGGGGGGGAAAAAGAGAAAAAAAAATTAAACTCAAAATATGTAGAAAGAAGGAAGAGAAGAAATCAATGAAACAGACTAAATTTAATGTAATTTAATACTCTGATAGAGAAGTAAAAGAGAAAAAAACATCAATAAAGCCCAAATCTGTTTTTTTAAAAAGATAAACCTCTAGCTACATTAAGAAAATCTTAAAAAAGAAGACACACATGAGGTTCTGGTCAAGATGGCGGAGTAGAAACAAGCCCAGGATGTTTCGCAAGACCAGGGGGTGAACCAGCTGAAACTGCCTGAACCAGCTGGAGCAACCTGAAAGACCCTCCAGTGACCTCCTCATGAACTTTCCTAATTATGCCTCATTATAATACTAAAATCTCCACCCAGGAGTGGACCGTCATTTTTGAACATGGGATATATGTATAGCCATGTGTCCTGACTGCGTGTGCCGAAATGTTGCTGCCTGTACCTGCAATGATGAAGCCTACCTTGATAAACATGTATGATTTCCCCTAATAAAGGTGAATTAGATTAGCTTAAAAAAGAAGATACAAATGACTAATATTAGAAATAGAGGAAATAGTATAGATTCTAATTCTATATAAATCTTACAGATTCTAAATAAGGTGTTATATAACGATCTTATTTATGCCAATTAATTCAACAACTTGGAAATAGTAAATTCCTTGAAAGCAACAACTACCAAAATTGACTCAAGAAGGAATAATAATGCTGTATTAAATAAATTCAATTCATAATTACAATCCTTATCACAAAGAAAACTCCAGGCTCAGATGGTATCACTATTGAATTCTATCAAACATTTAAAGAAAAAATAATACCAGGTCCATACAAACTCTTCCAGAAAACAGAAGAGAATAGAGCATGGCCCGTTTCATGTTACAGAGTCTGTATTGCCCTGATTCCAACACTGAATAATGACATAACAAGAAAACTTCTGGGTGGTGAACACACAATGGGATTTATAGATGATGTAATACAGAATTGTACACTGAAAAAAAAAAAAAAGAAAAAGAAAACTGAACAGCAATATCCCTTATCAACATGGAAAAATCCTTAACAAAATTATTAGCACATCAAATTCAACAAATGCAAGCCCACAAACAAATGGGATTTATCTCAGGAATGCAAGGTTGATTTAACACTCAAAAGTCAATCCATGTAATTCATCATATTAACTGAATAATGGGGAAAAGAAATCATCTTACTAAAGGCAATAAAAATTTTCGACAGAATTCAATACCCATTCATGATAAAAACTCTCAGCAAACTGGGAACAGAAAGGAACTTCCTTAATCTGATCAATGGCATATTTGAATACCTACAGCTAGTATTACATTTAAGATAAAAGATCATTTTCTCCCTAAGTTTGGGAACAAAGTAAGGATATCTACTTTTACCACTTCGATTCAATATTCTAATGGATGGCCTAGCCAAAACAATAAAGAGAACAAAATAAAAGGCATGCAGATTGGGAAGGAAGAAGTAAATCTCTTTATTCCTAAATGACATGATCATGTACATAGAAGGTCAGAAGAAATCTATAAAAAAGCTACTAGAACTAATATGTGCGTTTAGCATGGTGGCAAAATACAAGAACAGTACATTTTAAAAAGACTATTTTCTATGTACTAGAAACAGACAACTGAACATTGAAATTTCAAAAATACCATTTTAAGGTTATAAAATACCTATGGATAAATTTAAAAAGATATGCAAGACTTATACAACAAAAACAACAAAAAAATTTCTGACAAAATTGAAGACAAATAAATGAAAAGATTGTGTTCATGAACTGGAGGACTCAATACTGTTAATATGTCAATTCTCTCCATCGACGTATAGACTCAAGGCAATCCAACCAGAATACCAGGGGCTTTTGTAGAAATTGACAAGCTGACCCTAAAATGTTACTCTAAGAAAGGGTCCACAGGCTTCACTAGATTGTCAAATGGGTCCATGGTACAAAAAGAATTTGTTTAAACAAACTTCAAATCTTCAACTACTCTTTCCTGAAACTGATTCACCTCAGAAAACTCTGTATTCTGCAAGTTCTCCTGAATCAACTCTTTCTTTCTTCACAATTTTCTCCCACTTTACCAAAGAAAAGTATTTTTCTCAGCCATCCCAGTTTATTATAGGGCATTTACTTGAGTATAAAAAACTTTGGGGGACAGGGAGAAGCCAATTCAAGAATGCATTAATCCTAAGAGAAAGTCCCTTATGAGTAAAGCAAATCAAATTTGGTAAGAAATACTGAAGGAGGTTGTGCTTTACTTCTTCCAGGCCGGATATTAACAGCAAAACCCCGTGCCTTATTTATATCACAGAATTATAATTAAGAAACAAGATGATTGTCAAAGGAATGTACAGGAACAAATTTATTTTAATTAAGAAGCAAAAACTTCAAGGTTTTCATGAAAGTAAAACAATCACAATATAGAAACCAAATCCTTTGTAACTATCTAACGCTTGACAAAATAAAATTTCAGACGCCATCAACTTAAAAGCATGCAAAAGAGTACACTGCTTTCCAAAATTATTTAGAGAATACACAAGCAAAAATATTTGGAAAGCCACTGAACTAAGGTAGCATTAGTTTGTATCCTGTTTTCTCTGTTTATTACATTATATTTATGTAAATATAACCTACTTTCTTCTATTAAAGATTTGAACTATCTGTAAATAGAAACAGCTGCACTTTCCCTTTTTAATTTAATGCTGTATTTCTGTAAGCAGTTAGAAAATGTTGCTACTGGCAGTATGAAAACATTTATTGCTATGCCAAGTTCTCTATGAACATCTGCTGTGGATTTTGATGGGAAGGTGAAGAGACACAAAAATCTTATTTAAAATCTATATATCCATTCTTCTAACTCTGCCTGAGTAGACACATAGTACATGCACTTGTTAGACACTGGGAATACAGATGTAAATGGAAACATTTCTGCTCTTAAGGGACTCAGTCCAGTAACAGACTCAGACATACAAAGATTTATAGCAATTAACTAGAGGTATGAGTGTACCATGCTATGGGAACATGAAAATGGGCTCAAAAATGAAGTGTTTTTCAGATAGAAAAAAATGGGAAGGAGCTTTCCAGAAAGAAGGATTACCATGTGCCAACACATGGAGGGGAGGAAGACTATGATGTGATTTGGAAACCATAAATAGTTCAGTATGAAAACAGAGAATATTTTCAGAGTTAATATTCAAATTTGAGATCATCCAAAGAGTAAACATTAGTGTACACAAGGTAGGAACAGACGTGGAAATTCATCTGGTGATTTAATATTTACTGAGTACCCACTGCCATGTTTCCCTGAAAATAAGACCTAACCAGAAAATAAGCCCTAGCATGATTTTTCAGAATGACATCCCCTGAACATCAGCCTTAATGCGTCTTTTGGAGCAAAACTTAATATTAAGATCCAGTCTTATTTTGGGGGAAACACGGTAGTTACTTGATACCATATGAGAAACGGGAGAAAAAAGCAGCATTAGCCCACAATGTATCAGCCTACAGTGATAAAATGCTACAGAATACATACAGAGTGTCACAGGAGAAAAAGGAGGAGGAACAGATGGAACAAAGTTTCCCCAAAACAGTAATGCTAGAGATGTCTTTAAAGGTAGGAATGAACTAGACAGTGAATGGGAAAAGTGTAGGAGTAATAACAAAGCAGTTCAGATTAAAGCTGGAGTGTAAGAAAGAAGTATGGCAAAAGAGACAGAAAAGCCAGATCACCAGTATTAAGTAGTAAGAAGAAATCAAGCTGCTGTAAGACACTGAAGGGTTTCAGGCATGCGTAAGATCATCAACCACTCCACTAAACAGAGTGAATGATATACTCGTACTAGGGATGAAAATAAGGCACACAGCAAGACTGAAGAGCACATCAATATGTAGTTCAGGGAAGGTGTGTGTGTGTGTGTGTGTACACATATATACATAAATACATATATATACATATATAGAGAGTGTGCGTGCGTGTGCGTGCGTGTGTGTGTGCGCAATTTAGAGTGTATACAAGCAGAAGACAAAGGAAAGAACACTTGGAAATAGGGAGATGACAGGGAAGAGATGGTGGATGGAGGGGGTATTTCAAAGGTGCTAGATAAATGGATGTTTATTTTATAATTACATATCAGACTTCATTATGCACTTTTATGTTTAAAATTTTAAACAAATTTTAAAAGAGGGAGACGTTGCTGAATTAAGAAAATAGCAGTAAAAAAGAAGAAAGAAAAAATTAAGAAACAAGTATGAGTTAGAACGAAGGGAGCTTAGTGACTAATTAGCTAAAGGAAGGAGACAAAACTGCAAAAGCCAATCACGTCAATTTCAGATTCTAGGCAGATGATAAAAACCATTTACCAAGGCAGGTCTTAGAAAACACAATTATTTGTTTTGTGGGAGGAAGAACTCAATGTTGGATTTGAGTTGCTTCAGTGACATGCAGGCCAAAAACTTAGAAAACATGTCTCAATTGAAGATCAAAATTTGGGCACCATGATTTTAAGCAGTACAGTAGTTAAAAAAGACTGTGGGCTTGAAAAAGGTGACCTAAAGAGACCCAAGAAGAATATGGCGAAAGTAACAGAAGGCTAATGAATGAGCTTGTAAAATAAAACCTGAACTTGATGAGATTTTGAATTATTAGCAACAGCTTTTGACATGTAAGAAATCTAGAGCCCAAATATCTTTTCTGGATATGATAGCTTTCAAATTTTCACTTGATTAATAAAGAAATAAGCCTATTTTTTCCAGACAGTTATAAATGACAGAAATATTTATTCACATAAGCCATTTCCCCTTGTACACAATTTAGTATTCACTTGAAATTCAATCATCTCCCCCTCCTAAATCTCAGCCAAAATAAGACTTGTGACAGCGCCAGTATGCTCCCAAGATTGTATCATCCTACCGTGTTTCCCCCAAAATAAGACCTAGCCGGACAATCAGCTCTAATGCGTCTTTTGGAGCAAAAATTAATATAAGACCGGGTCTTATTTTACTACACGGTATCATCTGGCTCAGCCATCACTTGGCTTTTAGCAGAACCAGTAGGTGAATCTACTGTAATACTAGATTTTACGTGCACCTGGCAGAAGGTGGGCTGAGGTCTTACAGTACCTGATGACCGTAGCTGAAAAGTATTGGCAATTCTTTCAGTTCTGCCTACTCATAAACTCTAGACACAGCAAGAATATAGTAGAAAAAATTATATTTATGCCAAAAAAAAAAACCTCTCTGAATGTTCAAGTAAAACAAGTGCAAAGAGTCCCTTAATTCGCCAAGAATAAAATACTAAAAAGTAGAATTAGCTTGCATTTTTATTGAAAATACTGAAATGCAAATAAAAAGATATTGTAATTACATCTGATCATGAAATTACATTTAGTAACTGTTAGTCTCATGGCAACTAGCAGAGACTTTCAATAAGCACAAAACAATTCACATTGACTACAAAGAATAATAATACAAATAAATACAAAAGAACTCAAAAATAGTTTGATTTATTCCTTAGAAGAACAAGGGCCTGAGATTTCTTTCCACGTAAATGCCTGAAAATAAAAGAATACCCCTTATATAGTCATTTAAGTAGTTAAGTATTCATAAAATGAAATTTTGTAATTTGAAATAAGAATTACATTAATGACAAATACCTTTGGTAAAATGCTTCACAACATGGAAAAATGTTTTTACCTATACTCCTAATACGCAGTGCTTATCTTTTTATATCTAAAGTAACATGATCCTGAGATATACTCTTGAGATACATGTTGTTGTTTTTTTCTTGTGGGAGCACTCAGAGATCAGAAGTTTTAAAAAATTATAGTTTTCTAAAAAATAGTTAATACCATTCTTTGGCCTATACAGAAGTAATGTTTAATCTTATTCAGAAAACAAAGATTATACCAGCTGAGTACAATCATTCTCTTTACAACCACAAAAAGTGATTATTATCAGTTGAGCCAGAACAGATTACTTACAGGAGACAAACCTGATTTAAGAAACAAACATAAAAATTAAAGAGACTTAGAAATGTACAGTGAAAACACACATCTATTCAACAAATTATTGAGTACCCACTAAGTGGAAAGCACCATGTAAGGTACAGTAGGAGAAACAAGTAAAACATTCAGTTTTCATCACTGTTTACGAACTTAAGACCATTGTACAATAAGATTTAAAACGCAATTATGAGGTTATAAGGCAATATGTGCTTAAATATCAAAATCAGTAATTTGAACAGTAAGTTCTGAAGACAGAGTATATGCAACGCTTGAAAGCACTTCCAGCCTATGTACTTGGTGTACTTTTTACTACAGAAAGTCAGATTCTTGATATTGTAATTTTAAAAAAAGGTACCAAGAGCACTAGGGTGGCAGCTGGAGAAAGGGGAAAAGGAATAACTGGGTAGGAAATTAGAATAAATGACCACTAAGGTCATTTCCTTAGGACTACAGTTCTTCCCTGATTTAAGAACGTACACAATTTGAAATACACTATAGTACAATGTGTAAAAACTGAAACTCATAAAGCACTTAAGTGTTGTCTAAGAGGATGGTGTTCAAACTCTGGTGAACACCTATATACATTTAATACCATCTAATGACTGAATAACTTATTAAGCCATATAGATGCCTATGTACTATCTCAAACATTTGGAATAAGAACCTATAAATATGCAGTCAGGGCATTTATATTTTTAGCAGCTGCTCCAGGTGATTCTGATGCACAGTGTGAAAATTAAGTGTTATATGATTAAGTACACAATCTTCAGTGGCAAGAAAACCTTGCTTCAAAAATCAGTTCTAATACTTACTAACACTGTTTCCACCTAAACTAGCCTCCCTAACACAATTTCTAACCTTTAAAAAGGGGGATACCTCAACTGACTGTTATAAGGATTAAAAATGATGATGCACGTAACAATGTTTAGTACAATTCCTGGCACTTTTAGTAAGCATTCACTGAATTCATTCATATAACAAACTATTAAGCATTTACACAGCAACAGGAGATGAAGAACATCTCATAAATTTATTAGGTATTAATAAATATGGCAACTCTGCGATGGTGTCATGAGAACATATAATTAGGGGAATCTATCCTAATCAGGAAAGTCTTCCTGAAGTGAGCTGAATGATGAGCTGGCATTAACTGGATGAAACGGAAAGGAAGTGCATTTCCTGGCAGATTAAGCTTCATAACCAAAAGCCGAGTACCTGAAGCAAAACAGAGTGACTAGGGGAAAAAGGAATGCCAGCAAGCACTGTGGCGATGAGGCTGGAAAGGCAACTGGAGGACCCAAACAGGCTTTTAAAAATGTTAGTTTCTCTTAAAAACAATGAAAGCCACTGCAGGGTTTTAAACATGGAGACAATGTGATTAGATCTGCAGTTTTAAAAAGTCACTCAGTCTGGTGTGGAAAACTAACTGCTGGTAGACTATAATTGGGAGGCTAGTGATACTTCAGATGAGAGATGACGGTGGCTGGAGCTAGAGTACTAGTGGTGAAGATGAAGACAGACTTGAGAGATATTCAAGAGGCAAAATCAACAGGACTTCATGAGAAATTGCAATGAGGCAGGAGAGAGAAAGCTGTCAAACTTTGACTCCTATAGAAAGGGACAGACGATGAAGCTAGTCACTTGAGTTAAACACAGTAAGAGGACCTATTTTTCTTGGGGGTGGCAGTAAATCATGAATTCCAAATATGTGAGTATGAGTAGTTATTCCCAATTACAGGGTTGATTTGTACAGAAATATTCCGTTGTACAATGTCTGTATTTGTTTTATTGGTTGTTTGTGGATCTTAGAGACAAAAGAACAGGTTTCTGCATGTGTGTTGTGTAAAGTGTATCTGAACAGACTGAAGGTCCTTACCTTCCATTAGGTTCCGTTCCATGACACAATCCCCCAAAAGCATCTTCTATGAGTACAATTTAATAATGTCAAGAATTCTACCTATTCAGTGCCGATAAATCATTGTTAAACTTTTAAAAAATATTTATACTAAAGAAAAAGACAGAAAGCCAAACAAACAAAAAAGCCTGCAAAGTCCAAAAGGCAGCTTCAAGCACCTGACTTTCAAACTATTACCAGAGCCTGATCGAGTTTTACAGTGACAGACTGTAAACTAGGTCAATTTTCCAGAATGGAGAGGCATGCGAACGCGTCTTAGAAAACTTCTTACTACAATAGAATCCAATTTGTAAAACAAGCCATCCTACAGATAATTCCTGGATTTGATCTACAAAAACATAGATGGCAATTTACAACTGTAAGTCACTACTGACATAGCGCTTTTAAGTCCCTTGAATGTGGAGTCTCATGAAGACTGTTACAGGAGCTGACTTGACAACACTGGTTTCCTTAATTACTATACTAATCATAGGTATGTATTCAATCGGATCCCAAGAAGTTTTTGCAAGCTTTATCGGGCTTAACCTTCCTCCATCCTTTCTCTCCCGCTTAGAAAAATAAGAGTGCAGAAACGACCGAGGGGTTTTTCAGTCTTAACAAAACACCTGCCCCACCCACCTCAAACACAATAACCTTCCGTTGCAGAACTATAGCTACTGTCAGAAAAGGACGCCAGGGGTAGGGCCCTGCTTGGTAAGCCTGGTTATCAGTTGCGGACCTCAGAATTGAGGGGATCTGTCTCACCCAGTCCTGGAGTAGTATCCAATTTCCCAAAAGAGAACCACGAACTCCACCACGGAAACCCGAGCTGCAGAGCCGGAGCCGGGAGCTCTCGCTGGGACAGACGGCCCCAGCCCCGGGTCGCCCGTCACTTCAAGGCCTCTTCCGGGGACTCGGGCCTCTCGGATCCGCTCCCCGGAGCTCGCTCCCCCAGGTCGGCTTCGCCAGGGCGCCCACCGCCCGGCCAGCCCAGCTCTCCGCCAGCAGGCCCGTCACCTAGCAACAGTCGCCAGCCTTGGGGGCCTCGGGAGGCCTAGCCTCGGCGCGGGTCTTCCCCATTCCCTCCTCGCCGGCCTTGGGAGCCCAGGCGGGAGCGTGACCGGTGAAGGAGGTCAGTCGATGCCCGTGGGCGGTCACTCACCTCTTCCTCAATTCTCCCGGGAGGGGCGGTGCTGGGGCTCGTTTCCCCCGCCCAGCCAAACACCTCCTGGCTGCTCCTGCTCAGCTTCCGCTCGGGGCCGAAGCTCCCAGCTTACTCCATAGCCTCCTCCACCCGCGCGGCCTCAGAGGCTGGAGCCGGAGGAGGGAAGGGGGAGGGGCGGGGAGGGACTGGGGAGGAAGAGTTAGGGAGGGGGAAGAAGACCGAAAGACCAGCTGGCCAGGGCATGACGTCACTTCCTGCTGGCTCGGAAGGGGCGGGGTGGGACCATCCTTGGCTCCCCGCCCCCAAGAGCAAGGTGGAGGCGGGGTTACGGGCCGGGGGAGGAGCCGGCACGCGAGCTTCGGGCGGTTCTTTTGACTCTTCTGTTCGGTGCCCTTGGCAGCCAGATCGAGCTTCGCTGCGCAGCACCTCGCGGGCCGAGCCCTAGAGGTGGCTTCTGCCGGAAAACGAGGACAGGTAGCCGTATACAGGACAGGTATATATAGGACAGGTAGCCCTATACCGAGTGTGTACTGAAGGGGAGGGCAGCTCAGGGGAGCATGTGATTTGGCTTGTATTTCTCGGGAATCTGGGGCCGGCCCCTTTCCTAGCACACCTGCCCTCTCTGGTCGGGGACTGACAACCTCGACTTGGCCTTTTCGGAACTACTCTCCTTGAGAAGTCCAGGAAAACAGTGCTTCTCAAACTTCAATATGCACACGAATCATTTGGAGACTTTGTTAAAATGCAGTTTGGGTTCAGCTGTAGAATCTGATATTCTGCTTTTCAAATGATTTCCCCGATGATACCAATGCTGTTGGTCGACAGGCTACACTTAGAAGAAGAGGTTAAAGTACTAAATGGAAAATTCCTTGAGCACGAAGGCTATTTCTTTAACCTAGCCTACTTGTGTAAAAAGTTAGAGGCGGATGGAAAATACCCTTGTCTCCACCGCGCAACAACTCGTAGACTTCTACATCCCATCCCACCCAAACTCGTCCCTTCCCGCCCGTCGCTCCTCCCTCCTCTAACCCCTACCCCTCTCCATCCTTCGCCTACACACCACTCCTGTCTCCGTACTGTCCACAGTATCTCGGGCTAATATTTGAAGGATAGACAGATAACGGCTTCTGTTAATACAGGCATTTGAAGGTGATGGGTTTTTATTTCTGTCATTTTATCTGTAAAATTGGGTATCCTGGTTCCAGTTATCCATAGTCAAAGGAGGAGAGAGCTAAATTCTTGGATTCTAACCCAAAAAATCTAGAAACAGCATTCTAGATGTTTCATTTTATTCCCTTATCATTCTTAAAATTCTTTATTTAAAAATTTGCTCTAGTAGAAGGAAATGAGGAGTGATTGCTGAGTTTCTTTTTGAAGTTATGAAATGGTCTGCCAACTAGATCGTAGTGATGGTTGCACAACTTTGTGACCGCTAAAATACCACTGAATTGTATACCTTCATAAGGCGAACTATGTGGTATGTCAATTATATCTGAATAAAAATTTTGCTGTCTCCAATTAATTGAAAAATTTACATATGTACTTTATAAAAATTTGGAACTATATAGAAAACCGAACATCCTCTTTCATTACAATCCTAGTTCTCAAGGGTTAATTGTTTGAAGTTTATCCTTCCAGACCTTTCTATTTATTTACATATATTTGTGTGTAGGTTGGGAATTCATTTTTACATAACTAGGATGATAGTATACAAATAATTCTGCTCAACTTGTTGGGGTTTGTTTTGTTTTGTTTTTCCTACTTGATATCCTTCCATGCTGTAAACCTCATTTTTCCTAATAACTGCTTAATATTTATTCCATAGTAAGGCGATGCCACATTTTATTTAATGATTCCCCAGGTGATGGACATTTTTATTGTTTTCAGATTTTATTATTCCTCACAAACTTTTTTTCAACAAGGAAAATAAATTGATTAATTTTATTGAGCTCTTTGCCCTAGATCTTGCTCATAAAGAACTTGCCATTGATCAAAAAGCAAAAAGAAGAAAGCAAAACAAAAAAGGCTGGTGAAGCCACAGTTCTGTAATAATCAAGACTCCAGTGTGTGTGTGCGTTCCTTTTAAGTGTGTCCTGAAATAATATTCTTCAAGATTAAGTATAGCTAGTAGTTAAACATGTAATTTTAGGGTGTATAAATTTACATAATCATATATTTAATATCAGTGAAGTAAGTACCTACATCTATTCTGTTTTTATTGGCATGCATGGTGCAATCTTAGTAAATATGTTATGGTTTACATAAGATGGGAGGAGTAGCAATTTAAGAAAGACAATGGCAACAGATATGCCATAAAAAAGCATACAATCAAAACTGAAAAACTTAAATATTTTTGTGTAATCTAAATATGTGTTGGTTAGAAACATGTTTAATTTTTTTTTTCCAGGATGTTCTGGTCCTTTTCAAGCTACTCAGCTATGGGATGGTATTATTCATTCCCTTCAGACTCAAGTGGAAATAAAAAGAAGGCGGCATCATTTATGAACATATGAAGATTGTTTTACTGGTTCTGATGCTGTTGATATACTATTAAGTCATCTTATGCAAAAAATGTGTCTAAGTAGTAATGATATCTCTCATCTTAAAGGAGTTCATCTTTGCCAAGTTCTAATGAACCATAATGTATTTGAAGCCATAGAAATGAAGCTATTCAAAAATGAAAAGAAATTGGAATTTGAAGCTTCCAAATATTGTCTCTACAGGTTTCTAGGCAATAAATCAACTTATGTTTTTTGCAAAAGAAAAAAGGATGCTGAGAATGGATTAACTGATAAAATCAGAGGCATCTTTAAGGTTAGTGTTGACTGGGATACTGTAATGTATCGTATTTAGATTCTGGCAGAACAGTCTTCATTGAGCTAAACTTGAATGTTATGCTTTCAGTTTATTTTTTTCTTTCAGAAGTCAATAAAAGAAATAGCCATGTAAAAATCTATTTCTGCATTTGTTCTAAAACTGTTGTGGAGGACGTTACCACATACATTTTTCAGAATTTATACCAGGAAAAACTTTATCCTCTGATATACCAGGAAAAAAACTTTATCCTCTGATGAATTGTATGCTTCCTAATTTTGAAAAATGACTTACCCAAAGTAAAAAGAAGCCAAAGTTTTCCAGAAATTCAAGAGCAAAAATTTTCTACTCCATCATAGCAACCATGTTAACCTTATAATTAGCATACATCCTTTCTATTTATTTGTAATCCTAATTTAGTCTTTTTTGGCGATATTCTATTATCTAATAAGTTTATTGCTTGTGTCTTTTATTGTAAGCTGCCTGAAATCTTTTTTTGGAAATAAAGAATACATAAGTTTAATACATTAAAATGTATATTTGAAATTTTGATCCTGTCTATAATTGAAAAATTCACATAATATTTTTTAACAGACCAGAAAATGGAATGATTTCAAGTCCTCTAGCACAAGAGATTGGTGAGGAAAGAATTAAGGAACTCATTCATACAATGAGTGGGAATCTGGTTTTGACAAACCTATTTTCTTGCTTTCAAAAGAAGGTAATTTCAATTTTCTCTATTTTTTTGTCAGAACTTTGTAAGAAAGAACTGACTTTTTTTTTTTTAAAGACTTTATTTTTTAGAACAGTTTTAGGTTCATAGAAAAACTGAGCAGAAAGGACAGAGAGTTCCCATATATCCCAGCTCCACATGCACACAGCTTCCCTATCGACAGCCCCCACCAGAGTGGTATATTTCTTACAGTCTATGAACCTACACTGACACATCATTATCACCCAAAGCCCACAGTTTACATTAGGGTTCACTCCTGGTGCTGTGTATTCAGTGGGTTTTGACAAATGTATGACATGTATCTACCATTATAGTATCATACAATCATGTATGCTTCATCTAGTCACTCCTCCCTTCCCCCTAACCCCTTGCAACCACTGATCTTTTTACTGTCTCCAAGAACTGACTTTTCAGTTATAATAAAAGTAGTGTGTTGGGTGTATCAACTCACTAATCCTCTTTCCTGTAAGAGTTCCTTCTACATAGTGATTACATCAGACAAGACAGGTGAGGCAATATAGATCCAATGTTTTTTACAAGGACCATGAACAGATTAACTGGAGGTGTTACATTCCACACTACCAGAAGAAAACATACAGACTCATTACCAGTCCTTATAATTTATAATCCATGACCATCTTCTAAGGAGTATATCCTTTGTCCGTTACATAAACCTCTCCCAAACATCTCCCTGCCCTTTACCTTTCAGAACAAATTAGCTAGGCTACCTGTTGCTCTATTCCTCTTTACTATTTACTTCATCTACTTGTGGTTTTCTCCTTATTAGGCAGGTAATGGTGGAAAGAAGAGCCCCATACCCAGGGCAATTCAATATGGTTTCACCCTTTACTGAATTTGGTCAAACCATGGTAGAAGCAAAACA
This sequence comes from Rhinolophus sinicus, assembly GCF_057876585.1. Taxonomy (NCBI): domain Eukaryota; kingdom Metazoa; phylum Chordata; class Mammalia; order Chiroptera; family Rhinolophidae; genus Rhinolophus; species Rhinolophus sinicus. The sequence continues at coordinate 20,509,590 of NC_142501.1, forward strand.
AACATGATTCACACACACATGGAGGAGCAAAGATTATCAACAATAGTTAGGATAAGTGTGATAAGGGGAATACAGGGTGCCCAAAGAAAGGGTGCAGAATTAGAAGAGGGACTGGAAGACCAATATTTAGAGGACAGGCAGACGAAGAGCCAACAGAAGTACAGTTTTTATCTAATACAAATGAAAAACTAACTTGTCCCACCATCTTGGATGTAATTTATCAGCAAAGATGCTAAGAAAAATAATTTCCACTTGTTGAGCCTTTCTCTGTGCTAAGCAATTTGTTATGCATTTTATATTCATTGTCTATAATCTAACAAGAGGCCGCTAAAGTGAGGGATAAAACTCCCACTTTATAGTTGGTGAAACTGAAACTCCCTTTTTATAGTTGGTGAAATAAAGAGAAGGATAAATAAAGAAAACACAGTATGAAGGAAAGCAGGCATTCTTATGTACTTTTTTTAAAAAATGTATTTTTATCTTTGTTATACATGCATATAATGTAAAACATTGATAGCATCCTACAGGTTTTGTTACCAAAAAATAGCAGTTCCCTGCCCTTCTCCTCCCACCCATTTCTTCCTCCCCAGAGACAATAATTTACAACTTGTATCTCATATCCCTAAATAGGATGCTTATATTGCTACTTGATGATTTTTCAGATTTAGGTACATCTGTTAATTTTCTACAAAGGAAATGGGGGTTTAGGCCTCTTCCCTTTGTTGCATCTGTCTCCCAAACACTTTAAATAATACTTATGCTTTTATACTCTTTTATGTATAATATATATAACAAAAAATGTCAGGTGAAAATAGGAGGAATATATATAGATTTAGATGATATTGTTTAGCCAGATATTTTAAACAGTAAGTCACAAAACAATAAACTATTAAGTTTTGTTGAAAGAGAGACTTGATATTAAAACAAAAATCAGCCAATCTGGGAACCACTGCTTTAGTTTAGACTGCTTATTTTATAGATAAGGAAACAGAAACTCAAGAGAATTTAGATAATTTAACAAGTTTCCACAGTGTGGCATCAAGATTCAGACCTAGATTTCCATACTCTTATCCAATGTTTTATCATTATTGTTACAACAAAGTACTGTAAATTATAAAATCAGTGGGGATGAGGTGTGTTTATTTGGTATGTTTACTTTTTGTCACAAGTGAATGTATCAGCCTTCAGAATAGAAAAACACAAAATCTATTTTAGTTGTTCTTTCTAATAAAAGCATAGTTTTCAGAGAGGTAGTCCTTAATAAGTTACTTAATAGGTGATCTCTTTATGTTCAAAAGCCTTTTTTTTTTTTTAATCTAGTAGGGTGGGGTTTTTGTTTCATAAAAAGGTTTGGAAAGGAGAACTAACTTTAAAATTGACTAGTTGCTCTTGTATTTGATGCATTAAAAAAAGTTCACTTTTGGAGAAGTTTCATTTTCATACTAAAACTTTTTGGGGAAAGTGCATTTGGAAATTTCTCTGCTCTTAACAAATCAGGCATGAATAGAGTTTTGTTATTGTGATCCACTAAAGTACGATTCTTCTCTGATCCTAAAGCACAAAACAACCCAATCAGACATTAATAGATGTAAAATTAGGAATAAAACCATATAGACACTATCTGGTTTTATAAAATTAAATAATTAGCTTGCCAACAAGAAAATTTAAGCCATGTTCTACTTGGTAAAATATGGCTGGTTAAGGGTATGTGGTTGGAGGACACCTATATAAATTTCAGCCAAAAAATAAAGGTATGGAGTTCCTCTATTTTTGAAAAAGGCCATTTCTTAATTCCCAAATAATTTCACTTGACTGAGTTGAAAACTCTGCCAGCAGTGGTAAAGCAGTGCAATTATAGGACTGCAGGCCTACTTACAAATTTGCACTTGTGTGACAAGATTTAAGGTGAACCACCTTCGCTGAGATTTATTTTTATTTTATGAGTTTTTTCTTTTTTATATATACATCCTATACATATACATATGTAAGCATATATGAACTTGTGTGTCTAGGCTATCCTAAACATCGCATGGATTGCACACTCTTCAAATGCAGTCTATCCTTTTTTTGTCTGCATCACTCAGCACAATAATCATTGAATATGAAGAACTCCATAAAGATGGCTGCGGTGATGGGATGCGTTGCCACAATACCCTACTTGAGTTTAATTTCCCTACACAGAGCTAGGTATTCTCTTTATCTTTTATTTGACATGCATATTTCTCTGTCCTGTCTCTTTCAGGTCTTTGCTAATATATTATGATAGTTCCCACACATCTTATTTAAAATTGCAACATTTCCCCCTGCACTACCTCTCTTCTACCTAATTTCTCTCCATAGAACTTACTGCTAACTGACACACTACATATTTCACTTTTTGTTTATTTATTGCCTGCCTCCCTACCCCCACTAGAATATTAACTCCATTAAGGCAAGGATTTTTACCTGTTTTATTTACCACTGTATCCCTGGCACCTAGAACAGTGCCCAGCACAAAATAGGTCCCAATAAATATTGGTTGCATAAATGAATGTTCTGTCTTAATGCTCTTGCAAAAGTTGTTTTTCCACTTTTGGATTTATTCATAATATATTATGTATACTTCATGGTGATTTTTGATAAAATTTGTCTTCACCACTTTCATAGGTCACTATTTTGCCTCTGTAGTTAGGGTGTAGCGGCTGAAGGCCCACAATTTTTTATGTATCGTTTTTCCGGCACCTGGTTCAGTGCCATGCCCAACGGTTGGTATTGACAAATGTGGACTGATTCATTAGAGTCCATTTATGATCTCAAGTCTTTACTAAAAGATTGTTAATTTGATTTATTTTTGGCCAATAACTCACAGGTAGCAAACTCAGATGACTTTAGGAGCCAGGCAGGTTAGAGGGCCAGTGGGTACTTAATTATCAAACATGTAGGAAAATATATACTGTTGTTTTGCTTGAAATATATGGCTCTCTCAGGCTATTTTTCCTATTCCCACTTAACACGTAGATATAAGTACAGGGAGGTTATTTTTTACTGAAGCAAAACCAATAGGACAATATCATGGAAATGGTAGCTGACACTGAACTTCATTCTATGGGCTACAATGGGGAGAGGTGGGATTTGTGGTCAACTAGAAATGGCCTGCCAGTGCAAAGGGAGAGCCTACTGGTACTGATTCTTATCAGCTGACTTTGGTCAGGCATTAATTCAAGCCTCGTGTTATGAAAGCTTATGATTTTTTTAAAGAGAAGCTGGAAACCCAGAATTTTACATGAAATCGTCCATTTTTCTATAAGTAATTTTATTCAAAGTGCTTTATAACCAAACGAATTATGGCTATGGTCCAAATTTAATACATAGGGTACTGGCTTGGGAGCTCTGCAAGAGATTTACTATAGCTGTTGCTTTTATGATTTAGTTTCATTTAAAGGAAAAACAAAACATTAATTATGATCTGACGAGGATAATAAAAAACTTAACTCTTAACAGGAATGACCAGAAACCCAAGTTAAGGTTAACATAATACTCTATTTTAATTTAAAAACAACAAACTACAATTACCCGTGCTACTTTGAATAAAATTGTAAATAATTAACAAGCTTATATTCTCTCAGTTATGCAAAATAATTTATAAGCATTAGTAGCTTTTTATATTTGGAATTATTAGGTCGGTGCAAAAGTAATTGTGGTTTAAAAGGTTAAAAATCATTGCGAAAACTGCAATTACTTTTGCCCCATCTAATAGCCTATTATTGGCCTTAAAAACTAAATAATATCACTTTTATAATCAACATAACCAGAAAATACAACCAATATGGTTCATAACCCTGGTGTCTATTTAAAGATCAACCTTGTAAAGAAAAATTGTAATTTAGCAAACTTAAATTTTCCTAGCATTAAATTAATCCATTATATATATATGTAGCTTTTCTTTTGTATTATTTAGAAATGGAAGGATTTTATAATATTGGCTGAATGTGTATTATTTCTCAATCTGATAGTTATTTTTCTTTCTAAGCTACAGAAGATGTCTGGAAACAACAAACATTGTTACATATTCTTCAAATGATTCATCTTCCATTCTTGGAAAATATTTTGGAGCCTCCAGTCAAAACACAAAATCTTCAATTAACTAAAGAGGAAGATCTTGTTATCTCAAATGCCTGTCTAGACAGAGAGGTTATTCCAAGTTTATGTCTCCTGAGTAAGTGACCATTTTTATTGTCTAATAATTGATGACTAAAAAGGTCTTCATATATTTCACCCTAGGTATTTTAAGATGCGAGAACATATCCATATGTATAAGCTAATACCATCTGTTTTAGAAATTAATCACTGTGAATTCTCATTTGATCTAACAAAAAAAGTCACTGGTTATGACCTGCAAGATTATTGGGAATCAGTGTGGGTTCATTCGTATTATTTCAGTCATGATTTGTCTATCATCCCCTCCCTGCACCAGTTCAGTGTTTGCTAAAGCTCTATCATTTCTGTTTTATGACCCTCAAATAACATTAACCATCAGTTTCTACCAGTTTATTTTATCCCTGCCCTAAAAGAATCCACAGTCTAGTAGGGGAGACATTCATGAAACAACATTACAGTCCAATGAGGTAAGTCCTATCATAAAATCAGCCTCATTTGTGGGGAAGAGGTTCAGGGAACCCAGTTATCTTAATGAGGCTCCATTCTCTTTCACTTTGAATTCCAATATATTTGTCACTCCTACTGCCGGGAACTATAGGTATAAAACCGTGGGTACTGTTGGAATTCCAACAGAGAGAATGGATCCGATCCTTTTTCCCATGTGAGCCAAACAAGAAAAGAACATCAGACTCTAAGGCTGATGACCAGAAAATTCCAGATCCTGGGAAGAACTTGGTGATGAGAGACCTGCGGACCCACTTAGATAATCAACTGTGGTCCTGTTTGCACATGGCAGGTTTCCCTAATTCACAATAAGCCAAGAAAGGGCCAAACAAAGAGCTGAGTCTTCTCTAGCTCGTGAGTCAGGTAGAGTATAGGGACACCAGCAAAGAAACAGGATTTCTTTGGATGCTTCTGCAGGAAACAGACAGCAGCCAATCTGCCTTTATAAGCTTCCAGGAGGAAAGGATAGGTTATCTGCAAGAGAAAAACCAATACAACTGTCATTAATCTTTTCATTTGCAACACTAGAATCTAGAAGATAATGAGTCACACATCTTAGGCAAGATGTACGGTACCATTCACCTGTTGGTGGGAGGTGGGAGAGAAGGAAAGATGGAAGGGAAAAGGGAAGAAGGAAAGAAATTTGAGGATTATCAAGAATTCAGCGAGTATATCACCTAGGAACCCTGTCCAAGAAAATATTTGAAGAATGCTTTTAAACATACTACAAAGAAATAGCCAGAACCATAAGCTGATGAAGAGGAAAGAAAACTGGTAGGCAACAAATTTTGATCTGTGCTCTTCCTTTTTCTCGCTCATTTTGTACTCACGTGCACACGTACACACATAGTTCCAAGTTGATATGGTAAGACTATGTGGGAATGTATAAAATGTAAGTGCTATATAAGAAGTCAAAACACAAGGGACATACTATTAAGGGAAATTATAATAAATACTAATCTATCTCAGCAAAAGCTGGGGCTTGGGAAGGTGGCAGATGAGAAAGAGGAATTAAAGGCCTTTCAAAGGCATCACTGAAGGAAGGGAGGGGTGAAAAGATCCTAAATTTCTTATTGGGGTGGGGAGAGAAGAAAGGGAAGACAGGGTATGGTGGGGTCAACAGTGCATATTGTTTGGGGAAATAGTTGGTGTCTTATTTTCAAATAACAGAACAATAGACACCTAATTATTGGAGTGGGAAAGGGAAGGGAACCACTAATGAAATGGAACAGTATAGATGAACTCCTCTGAACCAAATCTAACAAAATTAGAAATAAATAATGAAAAGGTGGCCAGAAATATTTTAACACCTTGAAAATAAAGGTATAGAAAGGTATGGTGGTATTTGGTGAGGAATGAAAGCTATTCCCTCTTATTCACTCCTCATTCATCCAGCAAAATTTATTGAAATGATTCTCTGAAAAATAGTTTCTTCCTTAGATTTGGCTAAATATAAGCTAGATTTGATTGTTTTGTCAAACAGTAGTTTATCAGAACAGCTTTAGGTAAATGGAAATGTTAACCCTTGATTTGTTTTGTTTTGTATTTTTCCTCCAGGATTGATAACTGGCTTAAGGCAGTAACTGAATGCTTGGAATATTTCCCTGACCAGTTAATAGTTTTGGTTAGTCAGCAGTTAGTGCAAAACAGAAATGAAGAGATGAGATTGAATATACAGAAGATACTCTTTGATGTCACAGTAAAGTGTTATAATCAAGAGAGATTGTTAACTGATGAGTATTTTGATATTCATTCAGGAATTACTGAACTTTTAGGTAAGAGATGTTTAAACCTTAATTTTTTGCATAATAAAGAACATTTTTAAAGATACAAGTTGAATAAAATGTTATATTTTAATATTTTTCTTCTATGACATCAAAGTACTCAATGGAATTTTTTTTTTTTACTTCATTAATGTTGCCTGCCATGTAAATCATACTATCAAATGTAACTAATGTAGTAGAGGACATTAGCTCTCAGGTAATTATATATAAGAAATATTTTGATATAGTACAGGATTCGAGAACTGTTGTAGCTAGAAATATTTCTGATGTATTATTTGGTGACCTTTTAGCAAAATAAAAATCAGGTGCTCTAACATCATGTCACTTTTTCAGCTATGTAGGTGGCCATGTAATTTCATGTGAAAAGCAAAATACTGTTTGATAAAGCTGGATGTAATTATGCAAGTGTTTGGCATATTATATGGAATTATATACGTAATTTCCAGTGTGTTTGAAACATTTCATAAGGAAAACTTTGAAGTGTAAAAAAGAATCTAATGTTCTTTTGTACACTTGAGAATAAAAAAAAAGACTCTGAAAACCCAATACAGCATCATAGCATTTCAATTGACTAGTACGTACTATAATCTCGTTTTTTGACCCATGCTTTGTCTTCTTTGTAACTCATGTAACAGAAAATAAGAACAGAAGCACTTGAAGCGACACACCTATATCTAAGATTGTTGTTGCCCAACATTAGAGAAGAATTACAACAGCTACTTACCTTTATGGCTATGACATCAGAACCTAATACTTACAAGTTACAAAAACAGGTAAAAATAAATTGCAATAACAGTTTTATAATTTTCTGCTATTTTTTTCTTTTAAAAACTGTTCAAGCTATTATTAATATTAATATTAATACAGGAAGATTTACAGTATAACAAAACTGTGGTCCTGAAAACTCTTGCCAAAGCAGTTTTGCAAATGAAATCATTATTTAAAGTATAGGCAGAAGAACTCGTCTGGTTTCTACTGGGGTGTCACCCTGAGCTCTTCGAGGTATCTCTGGCATTTTGTCTGGGCACATTTGTTACTAAGCTATTAGTGTCAAGCAAAAAGGCAAATTATTCACTTAATAATTTATTGAGTACCTCTAATGTGCAAAGTTTGAAGGAGTACCTACCCACTAAAGAGAAGAAAGCAGACTTAATATTATTTGCAAATATATTAATTTCTTCAACCCATTTCTGGTGCAGCAAAATACTGTTTGATAATGCTGGATGTAATTATGCAAGTGTTTGGCATATTATATGAAATTATATACATAATTTCCTGTGTTTTGAAACTATGTGCCAGGCACTAAGTTCTTAGAATACGTCAGCAAACAGAACACAAATATGCAGGCCCTTGCAGTGCTTCTATCCAAGTGAGATGACAGACAATAAAAAAATACACGCATTCATCGTCAAGTCATATAGTTTATAGAAGGCAATAAATGCAATAGAAAAAAAAGAAATGCAGGTTAAGAGGATTTAATGGGTGCTAGGAAGGGGATGATTGGGAGCTTATAGTATTAAACAGGTTGGCCAAGATTGGGCTGAGTGAGAAGTGAAATTTGAGCAAAGACTGGAAGGAGGAGTCAACCAAACGGCTCTGAGGGTGGGAGTCGCTCTGAGGGTGGGAGTCGTGGTTTTGGGCAGAGGGAATGGTTCCTAGAGCAGAGGCCCTGGGGGTGATGCATGCCTGGGTGCTGAGGGCCAGCAAGGAGGTGGGGAGCAGAGGGGAGGTAGAGATGAGGTTAGAGAGGTGGAGGCCCTTTAGGCCACCGGAGAGATAAAATGGGGCATCACTGGAGGGTTTGAGAAGAACAGTGGCCTGATCTGACCAACATTTACAAAGATAACGCCGGCTTTTGTGAGAATAGATTGTTGAGGGGCAAGGGTAGAAGCAGGAACACCTTTTAGGAGGCTGTTGTAATAATCTGGACAAGAGATCTTGTGACTTGAAACAGGAGTAGCAATACAGTTAGTAAAATGTGTTCAGATGCTTGATATATTTTGAAAACATGTCAAGATAGTTTTTTAGCCTCACTACTATATTGCATTTTAGTACTGATAGTGGTACTTGCAGTGGTATTTCTCAAAGCCTCTACAAAGAATTGCTCCCCTCAACTTTTTTTTTTCAGGATACTGAAGATTTAATGAGAAAAATTACATGCATAGATTTGTATTGATAAGATTGGACCAGAAATGCAATGGTATGAGGGAGAGTGGATGGTAAGGTAGGGGGGCTCTGGAGTCAGAGAACTGGATCTACTACTTGAACTACTTGGGTTCTGAAGGGAAAATGTTAGCAAATGAGTGCCCTGGATTGAGGGAAAATTCAATTTAGAAACAGCAGAATTACTAGAAGAGTTGTTCAGCAATGTTTACATGTTTTATTTTTATTTAAAATAACATTTCCTATAACATGCCCTAATGGAGCTTATTTTGATCAACATATAGCCTACTATTGAATGACTTCTAAGGAATGGTTTTTGAAAATTCTGAGGCATTAATTACTAAAGAGAAATTCCTAACCCAGTAGCGCCCCTCCACCTAGTGACAGCTCCATAAATTACAGTTATTAGGCTTAAACAGAATTCCCAAGGGTCAATTTTAGGCTGAACCTTTTTGAGGGAGTTACATGCAAAGGATTTTTTTTTCACTGTATAAATAAAATCCAGCTCCAATCACTGTAAAGCTTACCTCCTGTTAGAACAGTCAGTAAATTTCCATGTGAATTAACAGACTGATTCATAGTGCTTAAGACTCTGCTTAAACTTCTATGATTCACATTCTCAGGTACTATCCAGGCAAATAAAAGATTTTCTAACTCCAAAAAATAAAATTGAGACAAAACGTTTCCCTCATATAACTTATATACATAATGTTCAAGATTGAAAGTCATTCCTGAGACCTCTTTTTCTGGAAGTCTTTCCTCCCTGTACTCTACAGGAGGATTTGGAAGTGCTTTTACTCTGCGATTCCTGTGCGCTGGAAAGATTTTGAACATTAAAAACCAGAAAGTTGGTGTTGCAATTCCAGCTCTGTCACTTAACAACTGTGTGATCAGTGACACTATTAGGCAACTCTTTGTTGCCGGATTCACTCACAGGTGTATCACTGAACATTTGATGTATGCCAGCACTCCACTTGTAGCTAGTGCCAACCACATATTATGCAGAACCACCTTTAAACCAGGTTTGAATTTTTTCTCTTTGGTATTAGGGCACTTCCATGAGGTCACAGATGTGGGTTGAGGGAAAGGTTAACAGTGCAGTAAATGATCTGAGTGTGAGCTCATGCAATAAACTTGTCCAACCTAAGTCCCATCTTGTATGTACCACTTCCGCTTGACAATGGCATGCTTCTGTGCATGCCTAACCTGCAGTGGGAAAGGGAAATGATCCCAGGGAGCAGAACTGAGAGCGGCATTTCCGGTTGTTCAACTTGCATGAAGATATGGCTGGAGATGAGGGCTAATGGTTTGACTAGAGGATCAGAGACTTGAGAACTAAAGACAAGAAACCTGGGAACTAGAAGCTTTAGGAAAGAAGTATCTGAATGGACATCTCAGAATAGGCCACAATGGCGAGGATGTTTTTGTCCTGTGTGAAAGGTCATCAAAGGCCTCTTCTGTAGGGAAGGCTCTAGGGGGACAACACGGCCTATACTGTGTATATTGCCGTGTTTCCCCCAAAATAAGACCTAGCTGCACAATCAGCTCTAATGCGTCTTTTGGAGCAAAAATTAAAATATAAGACCCGGTCTTATTTTACTGTAAGACCAGGTCTTACATAATATAATATGACATGATATATGATATGATATATAATACTGGGTCATATATTAATTTTTGCTGACTGTCCAGCTAGGTCTTATTTTTGGGGAAACACGGTAGCTAGCCTCTCCCCTTTGCCATCCCAGTGCTGGCTCAGTGGTGCTACATTCTGGTGAAAATTCCCTCAGCTTCTTTCTGTTTTTCAGTAGTAGGATCCATTCTGCTAGTCAACCTATCAATTAAGCATAAGTAATCCTATTTTTAATTTCTAAGATCTGTCTTTAACAACTTGTTCATGTTGTAATAGATATTCCCTCATCAGTCTCTTACAGAATATAACTTGTAAAGTTTCTTTTTGCTTATTATATTCCCTTAGGGGTTCGTTTTTGTTTCTTGGATTTGGTGCCTCTCTGGTGGTGTTAAGTACCCCTCAAATGTTTACTGCTTGCGTGTCTGTTTTTTTTCATTTATGAATGAATTCCTATCTACCTGTTGGTGAATCTAGTTTCTGGTTATGGTGCCTTTCCTAGGTAAGCAGGAGGAAGGGGCATTAAGTTCTCTAGGGCCCCGCCCAGTCAGAATTCTTTCTAATGGGGTCTGAGGTCTCGTCCGTAGTCAGAGATCAAACAGTGCCACAATCAGCTGTTCATTTTTTTTATTCTGCTGCTTTTAGTAGATATGACATTTCAGGTTCTATTCCTTCTCTCTCCAACTTGAACACTTCTCTTCTTACCGCTGAGCCTCAATTCCAAGCAAGGGAGTAATGCTCAGCTGTTTCCGATTTATTCTTTTAATGGCTCGCTCATGAACTCCTACTCTCTGTATTTGCCCAGAATTAAAATATCTCTGTACTTGTTTTTATGTCCTTAGTTTTCTCCTGCTCTGATCTGGGACAAGGGTTTTCTTGTTCTTCTTTCTCTAACAATTTAATGCAATTTGTTTTCCATCTTTTAGAAATTCCTCCACATTTGTTCATTAATGGCACCCTTTTTGTTTCCTAGAGTCACTTAAGGATCTACTTTTCTGTCAAAATATAGTATCAACTATTTCATAACACAATAAGTATAGATTCTAATATAATGAACATCCATGGCGCCCATCACTCAGCTTAAAAAATAGTATGTCACAAATAGCACTGAAGCGCTCCCTGTGCATTGCTCCCTCTCATTTACCTCCCTCCCTTCTCCGCTGGATATGTTTAAATGGACCTGGTACAGGTAAAGAGGTAGGTGAACATGATCAGTTTGCTATGTCAAGCCAATCACCACTGAATTAAAAAATTCAAAACCAAGACTGAAAAGTGTTTGAGAGGACTGTTCTATCTTGACTACTCATTGCTGTAAATCCTAATCCTCTACTGTCTCATGGTGTACATAAAGCATGGCCAACACTGGAACATGTTTCCGTGCATGCAAATTACAATAAAAATTATAAATTCAAATGTAGCTAAGTTCTCTCTCTACTTCTAGTAAAGCTCAAACTGAAATCATCAGTATTTTTGCAAAATAATAGAAATCTTTAATGCATCATCTCATGCTATTTAGAGCTAATGTTAAATGTTCTCTTCGAAATTAACTTACCGTATAGTATCTCCAGAAACAAAATTTCAAAATTAGGTGTTGAAATGCATGGGAGCGGGGCGGCCAAGTGGCTCAGGTGGGTGGAGCCCCGCTCATGCTCCTAACTCGGAGGTCGCTGGTTCCATTCCCACATGGGCCAGTGAGCTGCGCCCTCTACAGCTAAGATTGTGAACAACAGCTCTCCCTGGAAATGGGCTGCTGTGAGCAGTCAGAAGTTGGTGTGAGCTGCCACAGGCTGCAGCAGGCAAGAGTTGCCATAAGCTGCTGTGTGCGGCCGACCAACGACTAGCGATCCACTGCCTCAGTGGGGGGGGGCGCAAGGCTCATAATACCAGCATGGGCCAGGGAGCTGTGTCCTACTCAACTAGACTGAGAAACAACGGCTTGAACCGGAGTGGGGGTGTGGGGGAGGCGGCAGAAACGGGGGGGGGGGGGGGGGGAGAGAAATGCATGAGAGCTTTGATGCTAGAGATAAAGGATTGGGGGTCAATGTTCATTAATTTCAGAAATGAATTTTTAGTGTCTCAAAAATGAGCACTATGAAACCTACACTGTGTAGAGAAATTACAGTTTACTGTAGTAAGGAAGTGAACATACACCCATTGTTGTCAGCAAAACATAACAGAAGACCTCGGGCCGGGGCATGGTTGGGGAATGCAGCTTTGAAGAATGCCCCAGCTCCTCACAGGGAAAACACCCTGGTTGGTGTGACAGTATTCTGTCTGTCCAGGATGAGGTCCTGGCCAAGTCAAGGAAAGTCCTTTAAATGGGGGTTTATCTTTTGACCTCCAACCACATCACCTTGAAATTCTAGCACTATTATACTGTATGGTTGCAAAACGCTACCAGCATCTTTTTGCTACACTGCCCACAGATTATATGCTAGTAATAGGAATTACAGAAATACAATCAATTGCAACTCTGTAATAACCAGCCTACGTTTAAGAAGGACCAATCAGGCCCTAACCCAAATAATTAACCAAATAATGATTGTAGTAGACAGCTCCTTCACCCTGCCCAGCATCTTTCTCTCTTCACCTTGATTTCCTTTTGGGAAACTACCTTTTTTCACCCTAGGCTATCTTAGTAGACTGTCAAAGTCCCCAGAGCCATGGGGCAGGCACATAATCCTAACTGGGGTAAGGAGACTGGTAGGAATTTGATTCATGAGCACAGTAACGTAAGATAAAAAATACAGAAGCTGAGGTATTTTGATGGCAGTGCTCTGTAAGGATTGTTTCTCAATTTCTATAACTTACATTCCTAAGATTATCTGGTTTTTATTCTTCCTAAGGTCCAGTTTTCTCTCAGATTTTTATGAGCTGTCCTCGGTCCTGCTGATAAATTTTGTTTGGCTTGGGATAGCCCCAATGAGTTTCTACTGTTTGCAATCAAAGAAGCCTACTTAATCTATCCATTAAGATCACTGACAGCTATTTCCTTAAATTGGAAAACTATAGCCTTTAACATCTCAAAATGCTTACTGTGGATTATATAAAAGAGTTTTTAAAACTAAACACTGACATTTGTATGAAGAGTTTTTAAACAACCTCAAGTTAACTCCAAATTTCTTTTTAACCCAAAAATTGGTACAGTATTTTTATGAGTGAAATAATACATTTCTGCCAACATAGTAATGAACAAAAAGGCTTTAGTCTCTACCCTTTCAAACTTATTCTGAATAAAAAATAAACATTTAAACACCCACAAGATTAGTCTTCCCAACTTTTGTATATACAAATAAAAATGAAAACTTCAAAATAAAATACTTAATTCTAAGAGAGAAAGAAATCCTAACAACCTGAAAACACTTTGGCCAATTCCTAATTATAGTCACACAAAACTATTTTCTAGGAAAATTGACCAGTGAGACAGTTAAGTTTCTGCTTTCAGCTATGAAGAATTAAACTTAAAACGCATTCAACCTTTCATCTTCTAATGAAAGAAAACCTGCTCTCAAAAACAGTATAAGCATTGTTATGGGAGTCTAGGTCTTAAACGCAAATATGGGCTGAGTTACAGTTTACTTAATAACCTAGCTTAGAAACCTTTGAAAATTACCCATGGAGCGAGCAAAGTATTTACATAAGTTAAGACTTTATCTTAAGATGAAAGGTAACACAGACCCTGAACCTCCTTTAAAAAGAACACTGAAATTAAACCTTTGTCACAACTAGCCAAAAAATGTTCATTCAGAAATGTTTCTTAAATATCAAATTTCTCTTCACAGACGCTATGTCCATTTTCTTCATAGTCTTCTCTTGTTACCACCATATCTTCAAAATCGTCATTCTCTGATATCAATTTTCCACCTTCCCAGGCGTAAGTAATAGGGCTAAAAATAAAGGTAAAATAAATGAACCCAGATGGTTTTATGGAACTGAAACATTAATTAGTAACTAAAGTATGGCAATCTCTACCCAACCTGATTTAACAGAAAATCATTTGAAGTATGAAAATAAGCATAAACTTCATAGAAGTAAAGCAAACTCAGAAAGAACTTTGGTCACAACTACAAGGAAGTGTTCTTTGGATTTTTTCCTAGTGCCCTGGATTTATGGACCTTCTACTTTTAATAAATACAAGAATACAAGCAAAAGACCAAAAATGCCTAAAACAAAAAATGTCGTCATAACCAAGTCCAACTTCTATGTGTGGCAGAGCTATGTCATCTCATTAATTTACACAGCAATTCATGAAACAGCTATTATAACTCCCATTTTATAGATTTGGAAAATGAGGTTCAGAGAGATTAAATCTGGAACTAGCATTTAACCTGGACTGTTTTCACACAGTCTGTGCTTTGCTGCTGTACTTTGTTGCCTTTAATAAACGAGACATTTAGAAAACAGTGCATGATAAAGAGTTACATGGTAGGACATGGACAATAAGTATAATTAGAGCACATTAAACATTTACTTTGGTTTTATCTACAAGCGGTTTATACTTTGTGTTATGACTCAATTCTATTTCTACTGTTCCTCTATCTGCAATTCAGTTTTAAATCTGAAAAATGATTTAAAAAGTTAATACATGTTTTGTATTTATTGAATTTCTAACCTTAGGTGGGGGGAGTGTGTGTGTGTGTGTGTGTATACACACACACACGAGCACTAGATGTGCAATAAAGATTTTGTGAATAAATGAAGAATAAAACTATTTCTGTGGATCCCTTGGCCTGTAACATCTGCACGATTTACATTTAAAATGTAGGATAAAAATCCAATATGCTTCATACTCTAGAGTATATGAACATCAATGCTGCTAAAAATTATTTTAATATCTAATGGTTAGTATTTTATCTGATAGCCATAAAACTAAGTAATAGGGCCTTCTATTAACTGCTATAGATTTTGAAAAACTCTATTTTAGCTTTAAAACACAACTCTAAGAGTCAGATATGTAGGGTTTCATATGCAATTCTGCCACTTAAGACTTGGGAGGAGGGCATATTTAGACACATATTTGGTAAGAGCTCCTGCCTCAAGGTAAAGAGAACTGGATTTTAGTATGGTCACTGCTGTTAACTCACTGTAAGGCCTTTGCCAACTCATGGGCCCTTGTTTCTTTATTTACAAAGTATGAACGTTGAACAGGATAACCTGTAAGCCTTTTTTACAGCTCTGAATTAGGTTGGTGCAAAAGTAATTGCGGTTTTTGAAATTATTTTTAAACTTTTAAACCGCAATTACTTTTGCACCAACCTACCTTAATTTTTTTTTTTTACCACTAAAGTGGAAATAATGATATCTGCTTTTTCTAATAAGATGGAGGGGTAACACACTTTTAAATTTAAGAAAGATTTGTTAAGTGTAAAAGTTAGTTAAAATATTTTAAATTATTTTAAAACATTCCAAAACAACTTAGGAATTGACATAACTTAATCTTTTTTTTTTTCTTTTCAAATTTTTATAAGAGTTTATTTGAGCCAAAACTGATGACAATTGCCAGGAAGCAAGATCTCAAATGCTGACATAATTTACCTTAATGGTTCAATTCTTAAATTTCTATACTGGATAGAAACTCTCAAGAAATGATACATCTCAGATAACTCAAGTAGATAATAACCTAATTGCTTTGCCTGTAAAAATCTCTTAGGAATGAGGACTGACTGACTATAGGGAAGTGATCCTACGTCAACCGAATGCCCATTATGTACAAACCACTATGGTTGGCACTTCCCATACTTCATCCCATTTCACCCACTGAAATGTAAGGTCTGTCAGTTCAATTTCTGAGAAAAGGAAAATGAGGATTCCAAAGGTGAAATAAACTTGCCAACGTAGTAGAACCAGGTTTTAAACTCAAGTCTGCCTACAGACCACATTATCTATGACACGACTTCCACGTTTTGTTTCTATATAAGCCAACACTTACTTTTCAGGCAGCACAACAGAAACATCATAATCTGTTGGAGTGAGACATCGAACTTCTGAGTAAACCCGATCCCTAAATCCTGGGAAAAGGGAATTTCCTCCTGTCAAAACAATGTTCTTAAAAAAATGCGGCTGCATTTCTTTAAAAGAGAAAAAAGGAGAAAGGGAAGAAGAAAAAAGGCATTAGAAAATCTGTTTACTTATCTTTCTGGAATGATAAGGATGAGCACTTAGATAAAAGCAATTAGGGATTATACCGTGCTTCCCCGAAAATAAGACCAGGTCTCATATTAATTTTTGCTCCAAAAGATGCATTAGGGCGTATTTTCAGGGGATGTCTTATTTTTTCATGTACAACAATCTACATTTATTCAAATACAGTCATGTCATCTTCTTCTGGACCATCGTCATAACTGTGTCCGTCTGGCTAATGATCTTAACTGGGGCTTATTTTCGGGGTACGTCTTATTTTCGGGGAAACAGTAGTCATTGGCTCGGAAACTATATAATTTTTCATAACCATATAAATTATAATTTCTAAGATTATGTAATAAAATTATAGTTTAGACAGACACATTAAACAGAAATATGACCTCACAGATCTTTAAAAGAAAGGCAAAAGGGGTTGAACTACTCACTACTTATATTACACATGTAAGCTGTACATAAATGAATAACATCCTAGTAGCCGCCATTTAGTCATTATAATTGTTCTTCCCTGAAATGGACGGGGTCTTTATATAGGCTGAGATTCTGAAGTAGTGTAAAAATAAAAAGGAGGTCCTTCATGACTTTTTAACTTGGGAGTCCAAATTTCCATGTTATCTCACTGAGACAGATATTTATGTAAGCACTATGCAATATTTACATTTACTAGGGATAAATACTCATAATCTATAATAATATTTAAAGAAAATGTTCTATACTTATTAGTTACATGAGGGCAAACATTAAGTGCCATATGGTTAGCCAGTATTAAAAGCCTACTAAGCACCACAGGGAAATTTATTAGTACAATAATTAGGTACTGGCCATCCCACATAATGCTTCTGTTCACAAAACAAGAAACAAGTTCCCTTATATAGACATTGAGTGTCATGACATTAAGGCAGTTTAGGACAATATGTTATATACCCCACGACTGTAAAATGTGAAATTAGTATGAAATATTAATATTAAAATAGTTGTGAAATAATTATATTAGGGTGATAGCATTATGTGACTTTCTTTTTCATTCTTTTTTTTCAATAGGAGGATATTTCACGTGCTACATTTTTTCCAACGCCTAGACTGTCCCTTATTAACTAGGAAGACACTGAACATAATTTAGTTAAATGGTTCAGGAGAACCTAGACATCACTGGGAAGAGCCATACTTTAATCTCATTAAAATTATCTTCCTATAGATGAATCCAAATACAAGAGAAAGAACAAATGAATCCCATCAACAGCTAAAAACCACTAAATTGCTAAGTATAAATTTCTATTCTGTGAAAATTTGTTAAATTAAAACTTTTTCTAAAATGGATATGGCAATTTAATACTCATGGAGAGATGAATTTATTCAAGTTTTAAGTGGACCACAATGACCTCCTATATCAAATTTATAATCTAGGACCAATAAAGTAAGAATTATTCAAGTACATTATTGGATCTGGAAATCTCCACAAATAAAAGACTTGCCATTTGCTGAAATTATTTAAAAGAAACAGATGACTTCTCTAGGGTTCAGAGAGCTTATGATATTTTAAAACTACCATTACTACTCAATATTTTACCTATGTACCTTCAGGTAAGTTCTGAATTGAATAGACAATAGCTTCTGGAATTCCCATTTCTTGAATGCCTATATCAGAAGGATTAAAGAGGATTTCTGGAACAGCAAATCTCTCATTGGCCAGACGAAGAATTTGTTCCCCAGATTTATATTTTCCACTTAACACCATCTCTTCTCTTGGCTTAAAGAAAAATAAGATAAAATGTTTAAGCTACATTATCTAGCTCACATAACTGATAACATTTAGTAATATGTAATACTAATATATTAACCATGTTCTTGGAAGTTTCGCGATGCTCAGTTAGAAAAAAATGTGGCCTTCTCTCCTGTTGCCTAAACTATTAAAATAAATAATTACTGACTCTAATATACTATTCCCCTGGAGATAATAATATACGACTCCCCTGGAGATAATCTGGCCTCATTCCACACATTTTAACACAGAAAGGAGAACTGAGGAGTGGGAACTTCATAATCTACCTGTAACAGTAGACTGATTCCAGATGCAATCTCTACTTGAAAATTGATTTCTAAATGATTTAGGCATTGGGCATTATCACTGAAATTCTTTTTTTTTTTCTTGCTAACCCACCCATCTGTGAGCGACATTCCTGATGGGGCCAGAAAAAATAATAATCTGCAGCATCCTACATCATTAAAATAATGATCTCTCTCAATTTTACTAAGAATCATCAGCTCTTCTAGATTCAGTTATAGACACTCACTTCATTTGACTCATATCATGCAATTTTCCTCCCATATCAGAGTATATCCCAATCCTTCATATAAGTATAAAAAATACTTAAAATGTATGAAAAGAAATATTAGTAACTTATTAAAGAGTAATGTATATGAAAATTACTACAGATTCTTTAATATAATCAGTCATCTCCTCTCTGTTCAGATTTCAGCCTCCTCAGAGAGGCTTTTTCTGACTCCCAAATAAAGGTCCCTCCATTCCTCTCTACTATCACCCTGTATTATCCTTCATAGTCTATATTGTATGCCACCACATATCCATTACGTAGCATAGCATAGTACTGGTACACAGTAAGTATTCAATAAGCTCTTGAACAATGGCATGTAAGCCAACGATGTTTTTGCTATCATTTGGAAATTCCATGCTCGAAACTTTATTTTTAAATAAAAATATTCTAAAAATTAAACAATATTCACAATACTTTAGGAAGAACTATGAATCACTTTTAACTCAATTAAACTATTATTACACTAGCAAAGAATATTATTCCTTCACAGATAAAATATTCTTTCTCAGGTAGAATGAAAAATATTTCCTATAATTTTATAAATTCATTGAAAAGTGATACTGGCTTGAGTTGAAAGGACAGAACTCATTTTGTCAACACTCAAAATAACCTGAGACAAATGCAGACTTGGAGGTCAGTTGCCAAAAATTAGAGGTTATCTAGTCCACGGCTCTGATTTTATAGAAGAGGATCATGCAACTTACCAAAGATCAAATATCTAACTAAGGAAAAGAGCTAGATCTAGATATCCTTATTGAATGTTAGCTCTAAAGCAGGGGTGTCCAAACTGCCGCCTGCGGGCCAACTGTGGCCCGCAATCCATTTTTAATTGGCCTGCAGCAAATTCCAAAAATATATTTAGCTTACTTAAATAAACCAGGTGAGGCAATACGTACTTCACCTTGAGTGAGTGGCCTGGCTGTTTGTGTATTTTACTGTATATGGCCCTTGGTAAAAAACGTTGAAGAAAGTTTGGACACCCCTGCTCTAAAGCCATTAACTGTTAATACGTAACCTGGAACTACAAATAGTTGGCTTTTAAGAGTGCAATTCCAAAAAGGTTTTTGTTTTAGACAGAGAAAAATGATGGAATTTATAAGGGCTTCTGGGAGTTGCTATTTTGGTCAATGTAGGCCATGGGTATTACGCAGCCGTCATAAATTTCATTCTGATACCATGAAAGAAAAGGATCAGTTTAAATTACAATGGCTCTGCAAAACGTGGTAGTCATTAATCATGAAGGCTATATTCTCAATTCAGGTCAGTCAAGTGCATTATACTTTATATTTTCTGATAAGAGATAAAACGAGAATTTCTATGCATTGTAATCAGTGACAATATTATAGACCTTACTGTTATTGTTACTATCATCATTAGAAAATCAAGTTTGTAACTTTTCCCTAGGTATTTAAAAATATTCTTGGACAAACTATCAAGGTCCAAATGTTAACAATATTTGACGTATAAAAGCTCTCAAACAAATATAATTATTTTTCATTGTATATATTGTTTTTCTAATTTCATAAATATTTATCAGCCGTTATCAAAGTTATGTTATTAGGCAACAATGAAAACAAGTTAATCACGCATTAAATTCAAAATAATACATCTTAGGAGTAATCTTAACATGAACAAAATATAACTTTCTAAATTTTAAAAATTATTAAAATATGCGTGATTTAACATGCATTATGAATAAAGTATAAATGTTAACATTAATTGACAACGAAAGGTTAAACCATTATTTCTGGAATAGACATTCGATGTAACATTCCATCATCTGGCAAAAGTCCAGTCCAACTGACTCTGTCCACTCAACTGATATGAAAGTGTACAAGTAACAAGAAGTCTATACTGCGTTAAAGAAGCACCGTCCACAAGAAGATTCTGATCACAAGACCAAAGGCCAATAAAAGAAATGCAAACAAAGTAATGTGGCTTCTGTCTTTTTTCTCCAAAGACAATGAGTAAAACAATGACCAAGCGGAATAACCACACCTATACGCAGGCTCAGTAGATAAGGTGCAGGTTTGAAAAAACAAGGCTTATGATTTGGCAAGGAGGAAACTGGCAGTTTAGTCGATAATGTCCAATAACCTGACAGGTTGTCATTTTCAGGGTAGGAGAGAACTACATTTTAAAAAAGAGAAAGATTTCCTAACCCAGTTGACAGTCCAACCATCTAAAGGTGACTTTTTCTTTTTTTAAGACTAAGCCTAAGTTTTCAAACTCAGGCACTAAGTACTTCCAGGGACAGGAACTGAGAACATGAATACTGATTGTTCTTCAAGTGGCCAGCTGATTCCAACGACCAGTCAGGCTTGGAGAAATTGGGAATCACTAGACTTTACTCAGGGTCCACCCCTATAGAAATATGGGTTACTTTACATCCACCATTAACTCCACAGAGCGCTATAAACCGGCCTTCAGGTATTTTACCTCACTGGAGTGTTTTAATCAGCCATAATATATAAGGATGATCAAATGTGCTTAATGAGAAAGCAGTTTGACGTCCATCTGTTTGGAGCAGTTTTCCTTGTCGTATAAAGACAAAAACACATTCTATAACCTATGTAGGACTTGGGCTTCAAGTTTCCCTAATTTATGTCCTCCAGGCAACCTAATCCCATAATCTGTCCCAATTCCCTCCTCTAAAAGACAGCCCCGGTACTTCCACAGGGATCTATTTCTAAGGACACTGCAGGATGATTTCAATTTTATAAGACATCGGGTAGCCTACTCTGAATTCCGATTTGTATTTCACCTCAATAATCTGGCCAAAATTTTTTTTTTCACATTTCAGGCATACAAAGCAGTATAATTATATAAAACCCACGTCATCTATCAACCAGTTTAATGCAGCTTTACAGATAAAGTAACACTCCCCTTTTAAAATTGGTGTTATCATTCATATATATATATAATTTTATACTGTTATTTCATACTTATAGTCTTATATACTTATATGTATTTCATACATACATATATTCCTAAACATAATTTATTCTACATAGCCTGAAACTGTACATATCCTTTTAAAACTTGCTTTTAAACATTATTATGTTTTAAATGTTTTAGACAGAAACATGTTTCTGAGACTTATCCATGGTGACCACATAGCTCTACTTCATTTTCACTACTGCTTATTTTATAATATGAATATACAAGTTTATTTATTCTTCTTCCATTAGTGGATATTTAGGCTCTTCCCAATTTTTTCACTCTTTTAAAGTATACTGCAATGAAAATTAACATAAATGTCTCCTTGTGCAAATATACTTCCATTTCTTACCAAAGATTTTTAACGTTCTCATCAAGCCAGTAACTAGAAGGGCAAATTTCACATTTATCTAAACACAGAACTGATAGTTTACCTGAGCTGATCAAACATAAGGAGAAATTATTTTGACATCCAAGATAAAATACTTCTCAACATTTTGAAAGTGCATTGGATGTTGCCCTTTGCAACTAGAATCTGATCATATCAGACCAACCATGGGTACAATTCGGCCCCAGGTCAGCTGTATCAGTAATATTCACAACAGGCAAATAACCAACTTCTAACTGAATTTAAACTAATTCTTAAGTAAACAGCAAAGGGTTAACCGTAACATAGGTAATAATACTGTTTATCTCCAGATCTGTCCATGTGCTATCATTTGACTAATAGTTCTTTTTCTAAATAACTTTAGGGAGATACTTGTATTTATTAATCATTTATGCACTTGTGCCTGGAGAAATGGCCACCTGGAGGGCAGTAGTCAATACTGTAACTCTGTAAAACCGCCAATCCCAGCTGCATGCTTTTCAAATCGGACTGAAGTGGTCACTTGAAGAAATACCATTGAGGATTTTTCTAATTACCTTACAAAAGCCCTTTTTAATTGTACTAAAGTCAGGCAAAACATAATCTATCATTACTGTATTTTCTTCTCCTTTTAACCTGAAAAACAAAATAGAGACATGAAATACTTTAACGTGTAACATTATCCAAGAATCAACTTCCCAATTCTTAGATTACCATTATACATACTTGGCAATATCCATATCTCTATAAAAATCCTGAGACACATAGCATACGTCTTCTTTTACTTGATTAATCACGTGTGTTTCATCCATAACATGTAGCTGCCTAAAGAGAAATAAAAGTTATAACATTTAAAATGGAAAAATTTAAATGTAACTTACAATTATCATTGAAAACATTTTTTCTGGAATTAAATTTTTGGGTAACTAATTTTTTTAAATGAATTCTTGAATGTGTAAAATATTTGTAACTTTATGGAATGTTCATGTCCATTATCTTATGTAATCTACACATTATCCCTCTGAGGGCAAGTATTAGTTTAGTTTGCAGGAGGAAATTGAAAACAGAGGTCTTAAGTGGTAAGGTTTTTCCAATTAAGGAGCAAAGTTTTTCCTCTAACCATTCTGAATAGAATCTTGCCTTAACTCTTTGCTCTTTCTTTTCTGATTATATAAGTATTAAGAGTCAGCACACAGTACCTGGCACAAAGTAGATGCTTAACAAATATTTGATGAGTGAATCAAAGAAAACACAAACTTAATGTAAAGATTTTTAAAAAACAAACAAAAATGTGAGGTTATTTCCTTTGAATATTTTTCTCTGCACTTAGATTATGTACGTGTTTTTACGTTTCAGACTAAACATTATCTCATGAACATTTTCTTATGCTATTACATAGTCTTTAAAAATGACTCTTTACTGCCCTGTAATATTCAGAGGGGTCTATTAAAATATATTTATCAATATTCCTAATGTTGGAAGTTTATAATAGGGAGGAAAAATACTTTTGTGTTTATAAACATGGACTTTGGAGTCAGAGACTGAGGTTTAATTGCGACTTAGCCAACTTACTTTACCTCTTTGGAACTCAGTATCTTCAATCTCTAAAATCACAGTAAGATCACCGACTTAACATAACTATAATAAGCACATGATTCTAATCATACATTTAAAGTGTTTAGCATAGTCCCTGTACTCAATAAATAAAAAACATTATTATTGCTTCTTTTTTCTTTTGTTATAACATCTTCATATATACCATATTCCACTTTCTATTAGGTGCACAATAGTGCCAATAAGAAGAAAAATGCTAATTAAACTATGACAGTTCTAAGTTACCAATGATTGGAAGATTCATCACAATTTCAGATGTTAAAATGTAAAAAAAGTACAACTCAGAATCAATGAAATATAGGTGTTTGTATCTATATCTCTGGTTATCTCATTATTTATTCATACTCTAGGACACAGAATATGAAATATCTTTAGTCTTTTGGTATACTGCCAAATCATTTACCAGAAAAGTTTTTTCAAGTTATGCTTTGATCAGCAGCAAATAAGAGTGTCCATATCACAAATCTACAACGTCATCTTTTGAAAAAAATTCTATTAATCTGGATTGTAAAAAATGGTATTTTAATTTGCATTTCTTTACTAAGTGCCATGAGAAAGAGGAATTCTTACGTTTTGTTAATTCATGTATCCCAACCTGCTAAACAAATGCTTAATATTTGAATTGAATCTAATTACTATAGATGTTTAACATTTTTTATGTCCTAGAATTACCCATATTTGTTCTTTGACTGCATGTAACTCTCTAATGATTATCTTTGCCACTGACCATTTGTTTTCTGAGAATTATCTAACCATTTTATACCAGGGTAGTTTCTAATAAATTATTTTTTCAAGTTTATGTTTACTTTAGTGTTGTTTACAAAGGCTTTTGACATACATAAGGTTTAAATTTTTTATGTACTTAAGCATAAAGGCTGGCAAAATCTATCTTGTTGGCAGTCAGTCGTTTTTCCAGACTAACAAGGAACAAAAGGGAAGTTAGAGTGATGGTAATATTCTGCTTGAATTGTGTCCTGGTTACTTGGGTATATATTCACTGAGTTGTACACTCAAAGACTGTCAATTTTTCTGTACATATATATGTATATATATATACACACACACACATATAATGTTTTACTTCAATAAAACTTTATTTTTTAACATGTTGTATATAGGAAAAATATATCCTTTATTATTTCTGCTATTGTTTTTATGCTTAGCCAACTCAGTTAAATATTTTCTTGTTGTGGTTTTCTTTTTATATGTAAGTCTTAAATTCACTTGAACTTTAGTGTATGAGGCAAAGTAAAATTTTAATTTTTCTACAAAGAGCGAACTTTCCCTGTATTCTTTCCTGAATAATTAACACCCTGCTCATTGGCTTCTGATGCTTTCTTTAGTATATACTGTTATTTTTTTTAACACATAACGTTTGATTCAGGATTAACTGTTCAGTTTCACTGATCAGTGAATCTGCATACAAGTATCACCTTAATTTAATTACTACAATTTAAAAACGTTTTATCATCTACTACAGAAAGTCTCCTTTCACTATTATTCTTTTCCATACATATTTCTAGGTATTCTTTCCAGCTTATTCTCTTCAAGTTCAACTTCAACACCCTTGCTTTTCAAAATATATAAAGTCTTTTCCATTCAGCATGAAGGAATGATTAAATGTACAGGCTCTGGACTCAAACTGCCTGGGTTTTGGTTAATGTCCTCATCTGTCTTAACCTTCCAATTTGCTGCTTCCAATCTAAGAAATATCCAGTACACAGGGCTCTGTATACCATTCTTGCAACTTCCTGAGTCTATAATTATGTCAGAATAAAAAGTTTTTTAAAAACGTACTAGAGCTGGGGGGATGACTCGAGATAATGGGAGTGGGTTTCTTTGGAGATAATGAAAATGTTCTAAAATTGATTGTGGTAATAGATGCATATACTAAAAACCAATGAAACTGTACACTCTAAATGGATGATTTGCACAGTATGTGAATTACATCTCAATAAAACTGATTAAAAAAAAAGTAATGTTATAACTGACAGAAGAAAGAAGGTAAAGGAGGGAGGACAGGCAGAAGTAAATGAAGATTCACTCAGTTTCTCACGTAACACAGAGGGGAGCTAGGAAATATGGACAGTATTATACCGGCCAAAGTTAATTTAGCAAGAAATTAAGATTTAACACGTTGCGTACGGATCACGAGAATCTTCACGAGGGATTTAAACCCTGCCATACGCAACGTGTTAAGAATTCTACTTACGTTTTTAAACACAGAAAATTTAAAATAATAGCATAAATAAAATTTTAGAGGCAGGAAAAAAGTTAGAAGGTGGATAAGTATACTAATTTCTCATTTTAAAATAGTGGACAAATAATATTGGTTATTCTAGAATCAAAAATATCAATATATTATTAAGGTTTATAGAAATTAAAAAATAAAGATAAAGTTCAAATAGTATATTGCCATAAGAAATGGAAAGAGAAGGCAGACATTTATTTTCCTTTTAGATCCTTATTTCCTTACACACATTTTTAATTTGCACTACAATTCACATGTACAACATTTATAATTTTATAATACTATTAATATATTAACTCCCTAGAATTTGGAAATTTCTTTTTGGTAGACACTACCATTTTATTTCTAAACACCTTTTCAATTTGAATATCATTTGGGTTTATATGTGCTATGTAGCTTTATGAGTAGTAACAGAATTACCACCTAAAGTTACAATTAAAGATGCGAAAAAATTTAAATTGCTTGAAAAAGTTCATTGCCAGCACCATATACTCCGAAAGAATCACAGCTAAGTATTACCTGTAAGATATGATCTCCTTTAGATGATTGGTTAAGAGTTTTCCTCCCACATTTATCCTAAAAATGGAGAATGGAAATTTGGTTCAGTTTATTACACATTTTCCAGTTTTATCCTAAGAAAAAACATGAAAATTAAACGCAACTCACCGAATAATTGCTTCTTTTTTCTTTTTACTTCTACAATAAGGAACTATATGTGTAAAGGAATATCCACTATCTACAATGATACAGCATAATTCGGAAGGATTATCTCGAAAATATCTATGTGCACTGAGAGCCCCAGCTATTAAAAAAAAAGATAAAGAAAAAAATTAAATGAAAGTATATTTAATTTACAGCAATAAAGGTAGCAAACTAAGGCAAGCGCAACAAAACTTTATAAGAAAAATGTTAATTATACGCATATGCATAATTCTGTCAAGTTCTTGGCAGTACTTAAACTTTAAAACGTCGCTGTTGTGGTAAATATAAATTTGTGCTCAAATTTTTAAGGTAAATATTAATTTCATAGCTTATAATTATTTTAACAGCAGATAATTTTATTGAGTATTTATTACATGCTGGGCACTATTCTAAACTCCATGAGTATGTGTGCTTTAATCCTCAGAACAATCCCATTTTACAGAAACTGAAGCACAGAGAAGTTAAAGAATGTGCCCAAAACCACACAATTAGAAAGTAACAGAGCCAGGATTCAAATTTAGGCAGTGTGACTCTAGGTCAGGGCTTCTCAACCTTATAATTATTGACATTTTGGGCCAGATAATTCCTTCTTTTTGGGCTTGCCTGTGCATCGTAAGATGTTTAGCAGCATGTATGTCCTCTACCCACTAGATGACAGTAGCACCCTTACAACTGTGACAACCAAAAACGTCTCCAGACATTGCCAAAAGTCCCCCCAGGAGCAAAACCACCCTTGGTTGAGAACACTGTTCTAGGATTGTGCTCTTAACTATTGCAATACATTGTTGCTCATATAGACTTAAATTCCTCAAGCTAAATATCTGAATACTTTCATTGTACAGCCATGTAATGTAATTCTAACCTTTAATAAACTTACTTCTGAATGATACTTACAGATTCTTTTTCTTGCTGTTGGCAGCCTGAACTATTAACATTATTTCAATAAATAATAACAATAGCGAACACATCAGTCACAGAAAAGAACTACCTCAGAAACAATAATGCTTAAGAGATTAGAAATATGTGGTTAGTAACTTCATTAGGGAGAAATATCATATTAGTAAAAAGATAAAGTGAGAGAAATCTCTAAGGGTTCATCTAGTTTTAAATTCCATGTTTTATTTCCTTCAACTCTAAAAGAATGTCACCCAATATTCTTGGATTTTAACTGTTTCTTTATCCTATTCATATCCATAGTCACATAACTCAATTTCAATCAAAACTTTTAACTCACCATTCACTCTTAATACTGCTTGGAACTGGTATTCTTCAAATAAGATTTCATTCATTGACTCTTGAATTGAAGTGAAATTAAAATATGGTTCTGTGATAATAATATTAGTATCTAAAAAATCAACCTATGAGAAAAAAATCCCACAAGTTTTATAACTTTGTGATTATAATTATGAACACTTGTTTTACGTACATAAACAAACTTATTTAACTCTCAGAATAATCCAATCACAACAGGAGACAGGTCTGATGATACCCATTTTACAGGTAAGCAAACTGAAGGACAGAAGAACTGAGTAAGTTACCAAAATTCATAAAACTAGTTAGTAACATAGCTAGGATTTGAACCCTGGGGTCTGGTTACAGAATTCATGCAGTTTAACTATTATTCAATTTTAACTCTCTTAATGGTAGCATTAATAAAATGGTACTATCAAATTGTTTAAAGATAATTATGCAAAAGTAATGAATGATATAACTACAAGCATTGGGGCTGTTGTCATTTCGTTTTTAAAAGTTAAAAGGCAAGAAGCTTGAGGATATTTAATGTTTACATAATTCTCTCTCACACATTAAGAAGCATTAAAATTTGCACATTCTCTCAGTATATCTAAAATCACACAACAGACATTGAAGTACAAACATATTATAATATTCATACATTCAGATATGCAGGCAAAAATATTTTATTCTGAAAATAAAAATGAGACATTGAATTGTTCTAATAATAGAAATCTGAAGTAAAAGTTTAATCTTGAATTACATACAGACTATCTTTTCTCAATCCCAAATTTCACTTCAAAATGGAAATTCTATTCACTTGGATTTATTTAGTATTTTGAAAATCACAGCTAAGCTCAGTATATGAAGTGACGTAAATACATACCTGAAACATATTTAGAAGTTTATCACTCTTAAAATGTAACTTCTAATTTTTCATTTGAATAAAACATGGAAATAGAAATTTGAATACATACTCCAATTTGTTACCTGATACATTTCTTTTCCAAAAAGGTAATCCCAAACTTGTCTTTGAACATCCCAATTTACCAAGTAACCCTAAAACAAGTTGTTACAAATTTAGTTATTAAAAGTATTTGAACAATTTAAAAAAATCATGTTAATATATCCTAAATCACTGACTCTGTCTCTTTATGGTAACTTTCACCAGTCTAATGCTATTTGAATTTCAAACCAATTGTTTTCTTCCTTTTAAAAGTTCAAAGAATTACAAATTAACAACAACCAAAATGTCAAAGGAACAAAAGACACCAGTATGGGGAGATGCCTCTCTATATTTATTTTCTTTAATGTATTTATCTCATTTAGCTTTAACACAAACAAGTAAAATTCAGTACTCATACCCACAATCAGTAACTAAATCATGGTCATTTATTTTTAACAAGACAATGTCAAGTTTTGGTTTTAATAAGATCTTATTTAAAATTTAAAATAACCTTTTCTTAAAGATCTACAAATATTTCCATACATACAAAATCTTATACATAAATTTTAAAATTATCTTTAAATTTAGGTCTATAATGCTAGAAATGATACGTAATTGAATTACCTTCTGAAAAGGAAGGATGTAAAAGAGTCCAGAAGGGTCCTTTATTTCATCAATCTGGTTAGCAGTAAAAGTTTTAAGACGTGCTGTTTTTGACCTGAACTGACAGTTAGGAATAACCCTAGAAACAAAGAAACAAACAATACAAAAAATAACATAACTAACTACTTAGTTGCTAAAAATATGTTTACTTAACTACCACCTTGGATGCCAAAAAATATCCAAAACCAGTGTTTCTCATTCTGTCTTCAAATAATTTTTAAAAAGCCTTTTTTTTTTTTTAAAGGTTCTAGTATGCACGAGGTTCTATACTAGACCCTTTATCTTTCTCAAATAATCTTCAAGAAATCTTTACAGGTGGGTATTGGTTCTGCCACCACACAGATTAGAGTGGAACTTAGATAAAGTTTCTGGTCTTTCTAGCTTTAATTTGGAAATTCTTTTTTTAAAGATCTTTGTTAAAATATAGCTAACAGACAATATTATATTAGTTACAGGTATACACCATAGTTATTCAACATTTATATACCTAATGAAATGATCACCATGATAAATCCAGCAACCATTTGACACCATACCATGCTATCACAATATTATTGACTATATTCCCTACGCTGTATATTACATCTCCATGACTTACTTATTTTATACCTGGAAATTTGAACCTCTTATTTCCTTTTACCCTTCCCCTCCTTTTTAAATTTTTCAATTACAGTTGACATTCATTATTTTATATTAATTTCAGGTGTACAACATAGTGGTTTGACCAATTCAGAAATTCTTAATACCATTCTGGTAAAAAAAAAAAAAAATCACAAGTTCAAAATTCTGGCCATAAAATTAAGTTTCCATTAAGTCAAAGATTTGCAATCAGCAAGATGCTATAGGATACAGAAGTAGGAAGTAGTTTTAAATATGGTTGCTGTCCACCAAGAACTCACAATCTGTTTAGGAAGACAAACTACAGCTATTATCAATCATACTATACAAGTGTACGTTTGTGGAGAGAGATAGGGTGGGGAGAAAGTATATGGATTTAATAATGTTCAAAACTATTTTGTACATGCTTAATTTACTATGTTGTCATTTTTCCTATGTTTAAATACTCTTTGAGGACATGACTTTAAAAAGTGCATTGTAGTCTCTTATGATTGTATCATAATTTTAAGCAATTTGGTATTCTTTTTTTTTTTTTTTTTTTTTTAAAGATTTTATTGGGGAAGGGGAACAGGACTTTATTGGGGAACAATGGTCAAATTGTTGTCCTTTCAATCTTAGTTGTGGAGGGTTCTGTTCAGCTTCAAGTTGTTGTTCTTTCAGTCTTAGTTGTGGAGGGCGCAGCTCAGCTCCAGGTCCAGTTGCCGTTGCTAGTTGCAGGGGGCACAGCCCACCATCCCTTGCGGGAGTCGAACCGGCAACCTTGTGGTTGAGAGGACGCACTCCAACCAACTGAGCCATCCGGGAGCTCAGCGGCAGCTCAGCTCAAGGTGCCGTGTTCAATTTTTTAGTTGCAGGGGGCGCTGCCCACCATCCCTTGCGGGACTCGAGGAATTGAACTGGCAACCTTGTGGTTGAGAGCCCGTGCTCCATCCAACTGAGCCATCCGGGAGGCAGCTCAGCTCAAGGTGCTGTGTTCAATCTTAGTTGCAGGGAGCAGAGCCCACCATCCCTTGCGGGACTCGAGGAATTGAACTGGCAACCTTGTGGTTGAGAGCCCACTGGCCCATGTGGGAATCGAACCGGCAGCCTTCGGAGTTAGGAGCATGGAGCTCTAACCGCCTGAGCCACCGGGCCGGCCCAATTTGGTATTCTTGATTATTTAGCTTACTTCCTTTTTTTTTCTTTTTGCTACCATACACAATGTTTATAAATAATAGAGAGCTTCCCGTATTTACTCTTACGAAGCAACTTATTTCTTAGGTGACTGATAATAGACCTGCTGTGTCAAAGGATAACAACAATATACATTGATAAATGTTCTCTAGAAGACTAACAATTTACATTCCTAAGCAGTTCGACTGTCCTCTTAAAAAAAGAAGAGAGGAAAGAAAAGGAAAAAGTTCTCTGTGAATGTTAAGAAAAGCGTTTCTTTAAATTTGCTTATTCTTTATGCAAACATCTGTTTTATGAACGCTATTGTAGCATTTCTTTAATTGACTCTATAATCAACCACGTCAGCCAATGAGCACTTCGAAGGGCTTAGGCACAAGAATTCAAAGTCTCCAGCCACTAAGACAGTGGTTTTTACATTTGGCGGAGGGGTGGGTGGTTGGGGGAGGGGAGTGTCAAGGAACCCTCTCAGGATCTGATGAAAGCTATAATCGCATCTCTAACAAAACGTATATACAAACAAAATGTTGTCCACGATTCCTGAGGATTCATTAACTTTGTGTACAGACCTCTTTGTGAGGAACCGCTTCTCTAGATGCCTATTTTCCTGAGCAATTTCCTGTTACAAAACGAAACACACGTGCCACTTCCGGGGCCGCGAACCCCAAAATTAACCCCAACCACCTAGCTCCAACAAGAGCATCCCTTTGGCTTAGGTTGCGACCGCGTGGGGGCGTCTGCAGTTTACTGACGTCCCTAGATGAAGCGTAGATGTGAAACTACTAGGCGTCTATGCCTTATCCTTCGGAGAAAACGAACACTTACGATACATTTTCATGGCTGTAACCGATTTTGGCGTTGTAGGCTCCGTTATCCAGCACTAAGGTCGTCATTTTAGCACGAATCACACCGTCTTAGCGTTCTCTTTCCGACACTTCTGCTCACAATTTTTCCGGCACTCTATGGTTTGCATGGGCGGAGCTTAAGAACGCGCTTCCGGTCTCCCTTAGCAACGGCAGACGCCGGAAGCCAGAGAATGCGCAGCCGCCTGGCCTGTCCGCGAGAGTCGTGCTGTGCTTCCAAGCCTAAGTCGTTTACGTCGTGGTGAGATCCTAGAGTAGTAGTACTCTTTCACCCATTGCGTATTTGTCCTTTACTTCACATAATGACTCGCTCCTGCAACTTTCTTCTAACCTCTGCAGCGAACCTGGGTGTGTGTGTGTGTGTGTGTGTGTGTGTATGTGTGTTCGAAGTATTGGTCAGACAGTGACAATTATGGAGAATAAAGTGCAAATCCAAAGGCAGCATGGTATTGAACATGGGGTCTCTTCAGCCTCATTCCCTGCCATTGCTCATCCTGCTGTAGGATCCCACCACCCTTAATTACAAACATGCTGTTCTGTCAACCGCCTTGCTTTTTTTCCTCACTCTCACACTTTTCCCCTGTCTACTTGTGCTTCAAGACAGAGCTCTGTTATCTTACCTAAAAAGGCTTCTCGACATTTAACACACTTCCTCTCGTTTCCCTTCATAAAATTAGGTGCTCCTGTGTGTTGCTGTAATGTTCTGGGCTCACTCCGGTGTATCGTAATGGTCAAGAGAATGAATTCTGGATTGGAATCCGGACTCTGCTACAAAATGTCTGTGTAATCTTGGGCGATGAAGATGATAGTGATTAATACACAGTCGGCGCTTAATGTGTGTGGGTAAACAGTTCTAAGAGATTTACATGTGTTAAGTAATTTAGTCATTACAATTCGTGAAGTAATTATTACTGAAATCAAAGAGATGGTGGTTAAGAGTACAGGCTCTGAATTCAAACTCCTAGCTCAAATCCTGGATTTGCTACTAGATGGCTGGGACAGGCTAGTTAACCTCTCTATGCTTTAGTTTCCTCATCTGTATAATGGAATGATATTAGTAACACCTCTCTACAGAATTATTTTATAGAGGGTAAATGATGAAAGTCAAGTACCTGGTAGTAGTCATCATCATCTTTTTACATATGATCATTCTCTGTTAATTTGCATAATACGGCAAACTCCTTGAAGTCAGGCACTCTTTTTGTGTCTATAACACTTTGTATCAAAAACAGTCATTGGATGTCCAAAATTATATCCAATTTTAGTCATTCTGTTTTCTCTAATATTAAATCAATAAGATTCCTTACTACAAACATGTAAAGAATATTTTATAAATCTTACATCATGGAACAGCCATCATTTCTATTCATCTCTTTCAAAATACATTCCTTCAATCCCATCTCTCCTTCTGGTCATCATCCCTTTCACATTTAAGTTTCTCTTTTTGCTGTCCTTTACATGCTCCTTTATCAGGATCATTTTTGTTCTTGGCTTCAGCTACCATTAAACACAGATAAATCCTAAAGCAGAATTTCCATTTCCACTGTAACCTGAATGTTTCTACCCAGATATGCTGAGATAATCTTAAAGCAACAAATCCCAAACTGAATTTTCTCTCCAAAACTTCTAATTCTACCTATACTACTTATCTTTATTAGTGATCTGTCCCAAGATCCACACAATGCCCCAAGCTAGAAGAAACCTCAACTACCTTCAGCTCTATCCTTGACTGAATCTCTAGAATCTGTCCTTGTCCTTTCATCTCTATTGATAACTGCTGTATTTCTCACCTGAAAATGCCACTGCTTTCTCAGTGCCCTTCCTGCCTCCATTCTCTTCTCATTATGACCTATCCTCTGTACTGGGCGCCTAATTATTAGCAGATATTTTTCTAAATCAGAAATCTGATCATCCTCCCCAAATACACTTTCCAAAGAAGTCTTTCATGGCTTGACATTGGCTATGAAATAATATGCATACATTTGCAATTTCACTCCCCTTCAACCCATCTCAAAGTGTGTGCTGGTAAATGTTTAACAACCCGATCTCCCGGAAATCAAGCCCTGATTTGTAGTGTTTACCACTGTCTGTGATATAAATACTGCCACAATGGCTGATTTCAAGCTATATTGAAGTTACCAAACACAGAACACAGAGTTGGAAAGAGATGCACACAATAGGTTCTTGTGAGCCAGTATGAGCCAGCTTCCGTTCAGACTGTTCAGTAAAAGTTCTGAGTCTATTCACTTCCTCCTCCCAGGTTTTAGCATAAATAAGCATGTAAGTACTACTTTTCAAATATATATTTTTGGCAATGTGTAATTTTAAAGTAGTTAAAAATATGGTTTTGCTATAAATACATGACGAACATGTGCAACATATTTGTCATATTGAGTGAATTGCTTTATACCCTATCTTGTTGGCTCTTACATTAATATGAGTTCATAAATCTTTGATGAATACTTATTATATATTTGTATGACAGTCATGTTTTTAACTTTTTGAAAATTTGATAATTAAATGCAATTAACAAAAACATAAATTAATTTTAAATACTGAATTTATGGTGGTTTTGTGACATTATGTGTTCTCTCAATCCAGGGAGTAAAATTAATGTTACTACCATGTATTTTTTCAATGAAAATATACTATAACTACACTAACCTGTGGGATTCGTTGATACTTACTACTTTGAAAAGGAATCCACATTTTGTTCTAGCCACAACATTAGGCCACTTGCTATTTAGAAACCATGAACTTTTGACACTTCTGTCCTTTTTCATAACTGTGTTTCACCTGGCTGACACATTCTTTTCTGCCTAGTGAATTAATAATGATAGCTACCATTTTATTGTATTTGGAACTCTCTAAGTACTTTATCTTGATTAGCTTGGTTAATTCTCACAACAACCTTATGAAGGTAAATAGCACAAGGCTCCAGAGGTTCTTTTCCTGTGATCACACAGGAAAAAATAATCACATTCTTTCCTATGATCACATACCTAACTATCTACAGGGCTAGGTTTCACGTCCAAGTCTTTAGTTTCAGGGCCAGTTCTTTTAACACATTAAGCTGACATTTGCATCATTGAAATAATATCTCCCCTATAAGTCTATCTCTGACTTAACCAGATAGAATCACTCCCTCCTCTGTGTTCTCATAGCACTTTGTTCCTGTTTTTAATTATGTTAATGATAATAATAGCATTTATTAAGAGCTTGACATATGCTAGACATTCACTTTATATGCACAGTCTCATTTAATTCTCACAACATTCTGAGTTAGATACCATTACTCCAACAGTCATTATGTAGAGAGGCTGAGATTAAATAAATTGCCCAAGTTTACACAGCTACAAAGTGTCTGAACTAGTATTTGAAGCAGAGTCTAATGGCAGAGCTCAAGGTCTTAGCACTAGCAATTTACCTTCTGTGCTAGGCTGTTCACTCTTTGATGGCAGAAACATTTGTTTGTTTTTGTTTAGGCAACCCTAGTTATTTGAATAGTGTCTAGTTTATAGTACATGATAAATATTAAATGAGTGAATAGTCAATTCCGTTCTCTTCAAAAAGGGCCAGTTTGTTGCACTATGTGTAAACTACCCCCTCTACCCAACACATACACACACATCTTCTTGATACATTTCTCAGAAGTAGTATAATTTCTTTTCCTCTTTTAGACATCACTGGGTGATCATTTTCACCTCTGAAAAATGTTGGTTTGGGGCTGGGTGGGGTGAAGGTGCGGAGCTGTAATAGTTCCCCCTGCTATTTCAAAAACTTCCTTTTAATAGAAATTTTTGAGTGAAATTTTACATCCTTATTTCGTTAGGTACAACAACCTAGTGAGGAGGAAAAGGTTGATATTATTAACCTACTTTATAGATGATTAAACTGAGGCTAAAAGTAAGGAAATTATTTTCTCCAGATTAACACAGCTAGAAAAATACTAGAGCCATGACTTGAATTTAGGTCTTCTAATCCCCAGGTCCTATATTCCATTAGGGCATATTGTCAACTTTTACTTCCCTTAGGATTGAAATCACCAGAGGAAGCATTATATAGCATTTAGCCAGGGGAAAGCAGAATATCTTAGCAAAGGAGAAGAAACTGCAGCAAGAATATGAAGAAAGCTGAGTAGATAAAGAGAGCAAAGAAAGCAGTTAAGTTTGTGGAAGAAATTCTGAGGAAATAAAACAGTAGGATGTGAAAGGAGACTCAGTGAAGGAGGCAGGAACAAGTCCACGGGTGGGGAGGGAGGACTAAAGCCCAAGAAGTTTTTGGGATTGGGAGTGAAAGCGCCCAACAGCGTCTGGGCAAAGGAGGACACCGCCAAAGGACTGAATGAGGATGGAGGACGCATAACTTCCGCGTTTGCCGGAAGCCTGCGTTGCTCCGCCCCTCGCGCGCTCGCCCCGCCCCGAGCACGCCCGCCCTGAGCTCGCCCCGCCTCCAGGCCGTATCGCTCCTGCCCTCCCCCAGGTCTCTTAGGTGATGCTGCAGCCAAGATGGCGCTGGCGGCGGCTGTGGCTGCTTGAGCGATATGTTCCGGCTCCTCGGCGGCAGCGGCGGCGCCTGTGGCCTCAGCCGAGGCGTCGGGTCTCTCCTGGACGTGAGCGCTCGGGCGCCTCTCCTCCGGCCGGGTTAACCCGGACAAAAAGGAGACGGCCCCAAAGAGAAGAGTTAGTGAGTAACGGAGAGAGAGCGCGGTGCCTCACGCCCCGACACCATGGCTGGGCTCATCAAAAAACAGATCCTGAAACACCTCTCCAGGTCAGTGACAGCCTCGGGCGTGGGGGCCAGCCCACCTCCGCCGTAGTCGGCACCCGAGGCAGCGTGCGGCCTCCGGGACGGCGGAGATTGGCAGCCGTGCGAGAGGCGACCCTTGGATTCCCTGCTCCAGTCGGGGCAGGGGTCGCGCGGCCCCGGATCTCCCGCCAGTGGTTGGCCTCAGGAGACAGCCCCTGGACGGCTTCTCCCCGGCCTGCTCATGGAGGAGCGTGGAGGGCGGCCGGCGGAGACAGCGGGCTCGGATCGTCCCCGACGCAGCGTCCGGGGTCGTCCGGGGAGCCCCTCTTGAGCGGTGCTGCGCGGAGGCTGGAGACGGCCAGGCGGCACCCAAGTGCCTGGGTTCTGTGGTCGGATGAACCTGAGCTCTGTGCTCGCCTCCTCTCGGAGCCGAGCGGTTCCGTTAACCGAGGGCGTCTGGCGCAGTGTGGACTCCTAGGGCTGAGGCTTGTCTTAGTGAAATGTTAACCTTGTTATTGTTCTGAATTCACCCCACCTTGCCGTTCCCGCTCTGATGCATTAGAGGGTGTGCCTGTTTGCACGGTTAAGATTTGTTTTAGGTAAATAACCAGAGTTCCCAGCTCTGGCAGTTTCTTTCTTGAGTCGTTTAAGCCCCAGGTCGTTCTTAGAACACAGTTTTTTGTTTGTTTGTTTGTTTTTGCTTTTTTAATCTGAGACCCATAAAGTCAGGGAGTCAACATCTTTGGTGGTAAACCCTGGAGTTGTCATTCTTTCCATTTCATAATGCGGTTTTAGTCAGAAACATGACTCAGTAAAGCTGGCAGTTTGTTGCTCCTGGCTTCTCCATATTTGTCTCAGACACGGGCTAAATGTAGGATCTTGTTTCCAAGTTGTTAACAGTGAATCCAAAGCGCTTGGTTATGACCCTTTTCTTTGTTATTTGTGAGTTGATGATTAGTTTTTAACTAATTTTAGGAAAAGCCTTGGGTGTAGTATACTTGTAAAAACAATTCTTGATTCTGCAGATCGTTGTATATACCACAGATTCTATATTGGGGAACAAAATCAATATTTCTCTGATTCAGCAAGTATTTTCCACACTTAATTGAACAAGACATAATATTGAATAAGACATAACAGTTTTTCAACGTAACAAATTATAGCGGCATTTATGAATATACGTTTTTTAGTATCACTAATTGGAAAGTTTTTTTAAAATTGTACATATGGTCCATATGAATAACTTATTTTGGAAGAAGGTTTTATCTTCATTTTTAATGTATTATTTAGGTAAGATCTGACTTAGCAGATATCTTCTAGCCTTTCTCATACTCAGTTCCACAGAATCTTTAGACCTACAGAAAATGATTTGAATGTCTATTTTCTTACTTTCCCAAGGATGATGGTACATAGCTATTAATAATTGTATTCTAGATGCATGGGAGGAAAGTTAATTCTATCAACGAGCGTCTTAGGGCATTAGAGTTTCTGTTGTAGAACAGTTGAGAAGGACTCAAAAATTAATAGGCAAGGTAATGGCTTACTTCACAAAATAAACAACACCCATATATTTAGAATTGAGTCCTTAGAATTATTTTTAAATCTGTGTGATTTCTAATATCTGTGTTGTAAATAGTAATGAGAATTTTTTTTAGAGCTGAGTGTTTGAAACACTTAAGTTTTTAATTATTTCATATTTCAAAACAACTCAGGTGACTTGAAGAGTATCAAATTCATGTTCTTGATTAACTGCTGCTATTGCTGTTAACTTTATGGTGTTATTTATAAATCTAAAGGAGACGGTAGATGAAACAAGGTGGGTGTTGTGATAAATAATAGTTGTACAAATGGGAATGAACTTTTGAAATTACATGGGTCAAGATTAATTTTACAAATTTTCCAGTAATGAAGATGTCACCATGTTGATGTAATCATCTGGAATACAATTTAATACATTTTAACAGGAAATACTTAGAACACATTACTTTCCAATAGTAGACATTTCATATGGCCAGTGGATGCAACCACGGCACCTTCTCACAAAGGAGGCCTTACCTGGCTGACCACACTGTTCTCGTAACATTCATCTTCATCTGTCACAATATATATTGTTTGCTGTTTGTCTTCTCCACTTGAATGTAAACCCCATGATGGTAAGGATTTTTGTTTTGACTGTAGCATAATGTACATTCAACAACTATTTTTTAAATGAATGGATGAATGGCACCAATCAACTGACTCTCCCTCATATTGCTATTTTTTTTTTAACTGAGGCAAGACTGTATGCCAGCAATATTATCACATTTTACCTGTGGTGTTAGGAAGCAATGGGTAATTGAATCATTGAGTAAATATGCTTTTCATATTTACTCAATGAAAATGATCATTGATGGGTATATTGGGGATCTCCCAGTAAGGGAGAAGGCTATCTAGGCGAAAACAGGAGGAAGAGAATGCTTACTCTGAGCCTTGAGACTGGAGTATGGTAAAATTGTAAGATTAAAGCCAGTGTTACCTGGATATAGGTGCTTGATAAACTGATATATCAGAACAGTATGAAAGAGGAATTGTTCTTAAGAAATTAACAAATGCTTTGAGTAAATGCTGAACTATATGTGAGAACTATAAATCTATATACTTAATTCTTGCCTAATTGTTTAGTTTGTATCCCAAGCAACTCTTGCATTGTTTATAAAATTAGTTTGTGTATTTGGAACTAATCTGAAACTGATAGGGAGGGAGGGAGAGTGTGTGCGCACATTTGTGTAAGTGGTGGGGTGGGGTTGGAGTTGTTAATATTAAAAGAAGTGAAACAGGAAGTCTTTGAAGGAGAAATTACTCTGATCTTTCACACTGTAATAGGCGCAGAATGTGCATTGGAGGCTTTTCTGAAAGAGTATTTTTTTCGCAAGGGAATGGAAAGTTCTAAAGAAAAGTTAGAAGAAATATAAGAAAGAAAAGAAGAGGACGGGCTCCCTTTCAGCTCCAAGCGTCATTATCGGTTGCTGAGTGTGCGTACATGCGTGCTCGAGCAAAGGCGAAGATGGGGCGATAGAAGCTGGAAGATGGGGTATATTTAAGTCAGGGCCTGCACAGGGGTAGGGAAGAGGCAGATACAGATGCTCCCTCTTCCCCTCCCCCTTTCTCTCTGGCTCAAGGAGACTATAATTGGCACAAAGTTTACTGGGGCGTGGGAGTTGGCAGGACAGACATACACCACACCTGAGTGGAGTCCTTTTGCAGTTTAAAGCTGTGTTTCTCAACCAGGGGTGATTTTGCCCTTCCAGGGAAATTGGGCAATGTCTGGAGACATTTTTTATTGTCGCAACTTGGGGGGATGGGTGGGCTAAGGGTACTGGCATCTAGTGTGTAGAGGCCAGGGCAGCTGCTACACATCCTACAATTCACAGCACAGTTCCCCACAACAAAGAATTATTTGGTCCAAATGTCAATAGTTGAGGTTGAGAAACTGGTTTAAAGTGTACACATGTGTGTCAGATGACTGAACTAGGGTTACTGTGCTAGTTAAGGTTATTTTGTCTGCAAACAACAAAACCTGCTCTGTTTAACTTAGGTAGAAAGGTAAACGTAACAGAAAGCTATTCAGGTGGGTCACAGAATCAGGGGAAGGGCAGAAACCCGCCAATTCCTAGAACCTCATTGGAAGAGTTCTTGGACCTCAGCACTATTGACATTTTGGACTAGATAATTCTTTGTTGTGAAGGGCTGTTCTGTACATTTTGGGATGTTTAGCAACATCTCTGATCTCCACCCACTGGATACCCATAGCACTCCCACAGTCTTGACAGTGAATGTCTAAAGACATTGCTAAATGTACCCCGGGGAGCAGAGTCGCTCTTGGTTGAGAACCACTGCTAAGGTGCTATCCCATCTCTCACAACTCTCAATCTGTGATCCTTCCTGTCAAGTTTCAGATCCCTGGGAGAGAGAACCTGTTTGGCCCACTTCTGTTTATCCATGGATCAATTGGCAATGGCAAAAGATTATACAGACAGCAGATATGGTTATTAGGAGAACTAGTATTTTGAGTCAGGCTTGCTGCTCCATTTGGTATCTTTAATAGGCACTGAACTAAATTAGATTTCACACGGCCTCATTTTCTATGTTAGGGAAATTGAACTTCATCCCAGGAGGTGACTGACCGCTAATAAAGAATTCCAGACAAAAGAAGGA
This sequence comes from Rhinolophus sinicus, assembly GCF_057876585.1. Taxonomy (NCBI): domain Eukaryota; kingdom Metazoa; phylum Chordata; class Mammalia; order Chiroptera; family Rhinolophidae; genus Rhinolophus; species Rhinolophus sinicus. The sequence continues at coordinate 20,550,589 of NC_142501.1, forward strand.
CTTGATCACTAAAGATATCTGGATATCAGTTTTATTTTTGAAGTCCAGGGTTCAGGAGCATTTGTCTGGGGTGGGTATAGAGTCTACAGAGGGGCTGTGATTAACTTAATTAGAAAAGTAATGCATTGGAAAGATGTCAGTATCCCACAGAATTTATGGGAAGGTTAGAAAAGAAGACTTGGAAAGAGACTGGATCCAACTGGCTCCAAGGATCTAGGTAGGAGAAATTACTTGACTGTTTTAACAAGTCATGTTCCCTGAACTATGACTAAGGGGAAGGAACATATAGAAAGTGAGGGTGGTCTAGGAAATTGCTAAATATTTGGGATACTTGTCAAGGAGATTAGGAAGGGCTGACCACTTGCAGGATCTTGTGACTGAATGGCAAAGAGATGAGCGTTTAGAATGCCTCACCATGTGTTGATGGGGTGGTTTAGGTTGCATAAGAACCGTCCAAGGATTAGAAATTTTATCTAGGTGGAAGAGCAGTTGAGAAAAACAAATGAGAGAACTGGAAGGATTGGAGGTTTTGTCTGAAAGTGTCACATTGAAGTTTAATATTTTAGTGGTAGAATAGGCCAAGCTTAGGACAAAACGTCAGATAGGGCCATGGAAGTGAATTGCTGAAGTTAAGGTGCATGCAATTGGAGATAAATACTGCTAGGTCTATAATTGTTTCTGTGCTGGGCATTCTGAAAAGGAAATACAACATAGATTAGACTGTTGGAAATTATTTTCTCAAATGATAATTTTATATAATTATCGATAGGCTAATTATTTACATCGTTCACTTTCATGGTAAAGCTCAATCAATAAATTTTCAGTTTATGTATATCAGGTCTTGAGCACTTGGCATTAGAGATGCAAAGATGGGTAAGATATGGTCTCAGCTCTTGGGAAACTTCAGTAACTCCCATTCTGGCATAAGAAGCAGGAATAGGATCACTAAATGTAACCTATTTCTAGAGTTATACTGCCATTGAAATTTGCCAGATTTGTTTTACTTGGATTAGGCAACTGGGAAAAGACTGAGTTAAATGCTACCTTTTAGGATTATAAATAAATTTACTTTTATACATTTGGGGATTTTTTTAAAGTAACGTCGGTTACTTACATTGACAGTATTATTTTAAAAATAATCTTGATAATGTTGATTTTGACATTAGCTATACTAGTCATTTATTAAACAAATATTTACTGAGTGCTACTTTGTACCAGGTACTGGTCCGTAGCGCTGGGTCAAAAATCCCTGCGTGGAGTTTATATTTTAAGAATAGGTGGCTGATAGTGAATAACTAACTAAGTGAAGTACATTGTATCAGTTTATGGTAAGTGCTACTGAAAAAAAAATTAACAGGGAAAGCAAATAGGAAGTGCAAGGTGGTAAGGATTTGGTTTGCAATTTTCAATCTGTTGATTCCAGAAGCCTTACTTGAGAAGGTGATCTTTGAGAAGGGATCTGAAAGAGAGCTGTTGGAAGCAAACGCAGAGATCCAGAAGTGGGGAAGCTTGCTTGTTATTTTTGAAATATGTTTGAGCCACTGATACAGGTAAATTGGAGTGAGGAGTGGAGTAGAGGAAGATGAGATCAAAGGCCAGATGTTGTGGGGCCTTGTAATGACTTGGCTTTTACTTGAGTGAGATTGGAATCCACTGGAAGGCTTGGAGCCAAAGATCACACTGCAGCCATGTGGGAAAGAAATAATAGGAAGGCCAGGGCAGAAACAGGAGCCCAATTAGCAGTGTTAACTATCCAGGTGAGAAAGATACTGGCTTGGACTTGCGTGCATGCAGTGCGTTGTTGAGATATCATCAGGTTTTAGATGTATTTCAAAGGTAGAGCCACAGGATTTGCTGACAGATAAAATGTGATTGAGACAGAAAGCAGTAATGGATGACTCCAAGGTTTTGACATAAGCAACTAGCAAGGTGGAGTTGCTGTTCACTGGGTTGGAGAAGACTGCAGGAGGAGCAGGCTTATGGAAGAAGGTCAAGAGTTTGGTTTTGGGTTCATTGATTTGGATGCCTCTTAGATATCATGGAGATCCCTTTCACTTGTGAACTAATTTAGACTGGCAACAGCAATGTCAGTGTTTTTTATGTGGTTATCCTTTGGTTTATGCAATATGTGATTACAGCAGAGTGAATTGTGAGTTGAATTTTAGGGGGTGGATTTTTTTTTTTTTTATATTAAGTTCACTATATAGAGGCATCTGAAATCAAGCAGGTGCCCATTTCTTTCACATTAATTTCCAAATATATCAGATATTGATTCTTGCAAAAGTTACTTTCAGGAGATTGATTTGAAAACTTTAGGTGAAAAAGGGGTTGGATGCTTGGTCCATTGGATATTGTAGTATCACCATCCTAGAATCAGAAGGGATTTGTTCCTGTCTATGAATAGGAAGTTACTGAAACATTGAGATTTGTCACTTGCCCAAGGTTAAGGTTTGACACGTAGTGTTAAGTGGTTAAGTCACTAGTCCAGCACACCTTTAATTTTATGTTTCTATGCTGCCTGCTCAGGCTGCTATTCCCACTTAATGGCTTGGTTTTCTTTTACTCAGTTTTCAACGTTTCCCTCATTACTCTTACGGTGTTTAACTATCCTGCTGCAGTATCCCTTAAGGGATTCTTTTATTACTTGGGAATCTTTTGACTCAGCAGTTCTTTGAAATTGTGGAAGCATAATTTCTCCATCCATTTTTTATTTGCATCATTTTTTTGCAATATTACTTTTTGCAATATTAAACTTTGTCTTAATACTGCAGTTTCTGGTCTAAACATTTTCCTTAAGTTGATCTCTTATCAATTATACATGTTTTAAATTCTGTGTATTATATTACCTAGGATGAGTAATTGAATATTGCTATTAAATATTAGTATTTAATCAGTTGATATTAGTGACTGGAGCTCAGATTGAATGTAAGTTACTGTCATGCGGGGAGGCCTGCAGGGTCTCTGGTCCCGCTCCCCACATAACGCAGGATATGGTGAGGCCAAAAAGGAACACCCACGGAGCCATAGGTAGGGGAGTCATACCACTACGGTCTCACTGGAGGCTGGGTTCACTGGACGTGCGACCTGCTGTCCGTTTTGTCTGCAACCCACCGACGACTCTCTTTCACTCTCCTCCACTCTCCTCTTTCCTCTCTCTGCTAGCGTAGCCACAGCAGTTATATTAGTGGCCAATGGCTCACTGGTTACAGCTGACGGCCAACTAGCCACAGCTGATGGCCATGCAATCACAGTTGATGGCCATTTACTACCTGAGCCAGCACCTGTCTCTGTGAGGCCGAGAGCCTGGAAACTACTTTCTGGGGTTCTGCCCCCACAGTTACAAGAAGACTTAATGATTATTTCCATGAGTGAAATATGCAGCATTAGACTTGCTATTGGTCTGTCTTATAATTCACTGACTTATTTTGAGACTTCTCCTAGACTAAATGATTGTTGTGTATAAATTTTGAATCACTATTACGTTAGTCTATCTTTTAAGACTTAATTTTAGCTATATGTATATGTGGGGGCGGAGCCCCAGAGAGTAGTTTCCAGGCTCTCGGCCTCACATAGACAGGTGCTGGCTCAGGTAGTAAATGGCCAACTGTGATTGCATGGCCATCAGCTGTGGCTAGTTGGCCGTCAGCTGTAGCCATTGAGCCATTGGCCACAATATAACTGCTGTGGCTAGGAGGAGGAGAGGAAGAATGGGGGCTAGCAAGAAGATGGTGGCTGGGCTGGCAAGTGTGGATGGCGGTTTGCGGACAGTGTGGATCCAGCCTCCAGTGAGAGTATAGTGCCGCCAGAGAGAATATAGTGGTATGACTCCCCTGCCTGTGGCTCCGTGGGTGTTCCTTTTTGGCCTCACCATATCCTGCGTTCTTGTGTGGGGGGTGGGAGCGGAGACCCCGCAGGCCGTCCCGCATGACAAATGGCGCGGCGAGCAGGGTCCCCCGCACGACAGTATAGATACTCTTTTTCTACCCCAAAATACTATTAAAAAAGGGATCTCTGGCTTCTTTTTGCCGCTGCTACCTTTTGTAGTTTTATTGTTAGGAATTAATATTTAGGGATAAACTTAATAATACTAGAAAATTCAGAGATTTTAAAACTTGGTAAAACTATGTTTTTAGATATTAATTAAATTGAGTTTCTGTTCCAAATTTTTCTTCTGCTGTGATGCTTTATATGTAAATGAAATGTACTATAAAAAGAGGCATCTATAATAAATGATATTTATCTTATCTTTAAGGACTATTTTAAGTATGATTATTCTCATTGACAAGTCATTTGTTTACTTTTTTCTACCAATACTTAAAGAAAGTTCCATAAGATATATGAGTAAAATTAAGAGCTAGGGATGTCTTCTGGAAACAATATGGTAGATGTAAGTAGCATTCAAGTTAGAATATGTTTTATGAGAGAAGCACAAAGTACTATATGCAACTTTAACAGCAGTAGAGACAGGAGACAGAGGTAGTCTAAGTCTCAGAGAAACTTACAAAGAAATATTGAATTAAAAAGCACATAAACAACAGCTTAGTCATATAAAGTGGATAGCTTTAAATCTGTTTTCTCTCACGATAGCATGCACAGCAAGGGAATATTTAATGCAAGTATTTAGAGAAGTTTAGGGTAATTTAGATCCTCCAAATTTGGCTGCAATTTTCTTTTTTACTGTTTTTCAATATTAGATTTCTCCCACCCCTTCTTTTCCCCACCTTTTGTTTTATTTCCTGCAGCCAGATTGTCTGCATACCTTCATGACAGGGCATCCTCTGACGCTTCATTTTACTTGTACATCTCCCATAGGCAACTTTAACTAGGCTAGTCTTCACGGGTCATCTTCGTTTTGAACTCCTTAAGGTCTTAAAATACATTGTTTGTTTTATTAAAGAAAAGTTTCATGTTTGTTAGTTCTGTAGTGTCATCTCTTTAAGGGCAGAAGCCCCCTGGTAGGCTCTGTGCTTGTCTCGTTTGCCATTGTACTTGAGCAGCTGCCGCAGTATTCTGGTACAGCCCGTGCTTCCCCGGATATAAGACCTCTCCGGACCATCAGCTTTAATGCATCTTTTGGAGCAAAAATTAATATAAGACCTGGTATTATATTATATATTATATGTTATATGTTATATATTATATAAGACCCGGTCTTATTTTAACAGAAGTCTGGGTATTATATTACGTTACATTATATTATATTATATTGTATTATGTTATAAGATAAGACCCAGCCTTATATTATTTTAAAAATAAGACCGGGTCTTATATTAATTTTGCTCCAAAAGATGCATTAGAGCTGATGGTCCAGCTAGGTCTTATTTTCGGGGAATCACGGTAGTAGTTGTTCAGAAACACTTTTAGCTGACTGGAGAAATAAATGTATACTACATTAGCCTTCACAGAATACGATGGTCCTGAATTCATTTTTGGCTGGTTTAAAAAGTTGACTCATATCCAAAAATTTAGATTAAAAACCCTTTTCCTGATAAATACAGTAGTTCTCCAGTTTACTTTTGAGAATACAGATATAGCTTATTACTGGATCACTCTTTGGTTTGTAGGTTGCTTTTCATTGGTAACTTTACTCTGGTATTCTCTGTGAAATGAAAAGAGGATAATAGTTGTAACTGGGACTTTTGGCATTAAATTGACAATTTGTATTTGTAGATTGTTTAACTTTTAGAGTGCTTGTCCTAATTGGCTTCATTTAATGTTGAATTATACAGTTCAGTTTTTGTATAACTTTGTACAGTATAGCTATCACTTTTGTTAAGTAGCATTTTAATATAAAAAATTTTAAATACATATTAATTTAGTAGATTAGTAGTAATTCCAGTGGTAGAGAGAATGAAGAAATCATAGACCGTTAATTTATCTTAGAATTTGAGTAGTCTGCCTTTAGTTCATCCAGTGTGAAATACAACTGTATTTTTAAAAAGTGACTCATAGCTAAATATTTTTATCATATCATTCCTCTCCTCTTCCTTCCCTTAAACTTGCTCCCTTCTGTGTCCCCCGTGTACCCATTCCCTGCAGCGATCCCTGCTGGCTGTGGTGGAGATTGGTGTGCTGTGAATTTCATAATCACCCAAATGAGTACCAGAGGAGTCTAAGAAACCCTGGCAACTGACTACTTGCTTTCATCAGGAATAGGGACCTTTTGTCTGAAATGTCCTGCCCTCAGGTAATACTTCTATTCCCCATCGTTTTGTTTTCTTCCTATAAATGCAAGCACTTTTATGCCCCACAAAAAGATACTTAGAGAATAATTTCTAATTCATACCGTTTTAGTCAGATACCGATTTCATTTTTGTTTTTTCACTGTATGGCTACAGGCTCAAGCAATTCCTCTCTTCGAATGTCTTTTCTAATATATGAGGTTTGGCAGTGCACTTCTGCTTAAAACCAGCTCTTCCTGATGTTGTCGAAAGAGAGTTTTATAACTTCGAGTCAGCTATTTAGAAATAGTAATTAGCATTTGATCTACTCTTTAATGGGTAAAACTTCATAGTCTATGATTAATGAGGTTTGAAGGCTCTTGATAAAGAGGGTATTTTGATCAGTTCTCTCACTGAAGGACTTCAGAGTTTATTTTGTGTACTTAATGTTAATTATAATCTTTACCAAGGAGATTGAAATGACTATCATGAACAGCAGTGAAAATAGGATTCATTTTTTAAAAATGTAGGGCTTCCCACCCCATTCTTCTCCTCTCCTCTGCCCCTTTTTAAAATTCATTATCAGGAAAAGCACTTACATTGTAAAACCAGATTTTTGTGGAAATGGCACTGAATTTCTTTCAACTTAGAACTCGATAAAAAACCTAGAAACACGTATTAGTGAATACTTATAATGCTTGGAAAGTATATCCACATAAATACTTTGAACCTATGCTAAAAGTCTAGTAAGAAATCATTCATTGAAGACTGACCATGAATGTAATTGTGCACCGCATTACATACTTACCCTAGGACTAACGGGACAATTGAAACACAGGTTGGCCATATATCAGCTAGCAATTGTATAGGTATGATGATGTAAGTAGGTACTGTTTGTCGGTGTTCTTGTCTGCCTTGGTGCCATACTGCCATTTGGGTATCTGGATCTCTATCAAAATTGCTGAGGGAAAGATGCCAAGCTTTAACCTTAGGTAGACCATTCATGAAACCATTGAGATTCTCTCTAGGATATGGATAGGTAAGGTCTTTTGTTTATAATGGCATTCGAGGATGGTTCTGATTTTGTATATACCTTTAGCAAATCCTCTGGGACCTTTGCACCTGAAGTGTAGTCATAGCTATAACCCTTTGCTTTTTCTAGATTGTACTCCTTATGTCTTTTTTTGACCTGGGTTGTGCTTAGCCTGTGGAAGATGAGGTGTTGGATTTTATTCTAAGTTGAAACCACAGCTATCCATGCCTTTATTCAAGTCACCTACCAAACTTAATTTCTTTTTCTTTCTCATTTTAATCAATTATGATTCCCTTTTATTTAAATAACTTTTGAATTCCTTTTTTCCTCCTGAACCTAGCACATAGCAGACTGCTTGGCACAAAGTAGGTATCAATAAGATTTAAATATCTCTGTTGTCACTACCCAGATTTAACTCATAATTTCTTGTGTCAGTTGTTGCAATTAATTCTCATTTCCGTCTGGTCTCATACTGTTTTCCATCCTTGGCACTGTTACCAGAGAGATCTTTCCAAAATGATAATCTTATCATTTAATTTCTTGGTAAAAAAATCTTTTAATGGCTCATATTTAAGTTTTTTAAAAAAAGTTTGTTTATAACTAGAATTTTTTTTGTCCAAAGAAATATTAAAATAGTACTTCATTGCATAAAATAGACAAAAGTAGAGCTTCTCTAGTTGAGTCAGTAATTAAGGGGGTCAGCTGTCATGTCTTTTCCGTTTTTATTTCTTCTCCCATATGCGTTGAATCATGAGCAGTCTTTTTAGTAGCGCTGTGGGAATGATGCTAACGTGTAGGATGAAACCCACATTTCTTGACATGGGATAACGAGTCCTTCATGATCTGGCTTCATACCATCTTTCAAAGCTTATCATTTTCCAAGCTACCTGATGCCTTATACTTCATCTTTGCCTACTCTTTGTGATCATGTAACCTTGAACATGCTTCTGCTATGCTTGACATGTCCTCCTGTGCCTTATTTACCAGGCAAAAACACTCTTAAAAACATCTGAAGTGCTGCCTCTTCCATGAAGCCTTCCTGAAGCAGTATTCTTTTTAACCGATTGATCACCTCTTCCCTTGTGCCTCCATTTTATCCTACTCTCATTTTTATTGTCTCACAGTGCCTGGCACATGGTAAGACCTTAATGTACTGTTATGGTTTGGTTATGTGCTTGTCTCTAATGATAAACTGAGGTCTTTGAAAGCAGTAATTATGTCTTATTTATTAAGTTACCCAAGAGCCTAATCGGTTCTCAAGTTTTTGCCATGAAGGATGTATGCATAGTTGTGTCACATCTTCCAATATTTCAACAAAATTCAGAAACCCAGATTTCAGTGTAAGGTCCACCCATTTTAAATGTTAGCAACATCAGGTTTTTTTTAAAACATTGCAGGCCGGACAAAACATATGTGGGTAAAATGTAGCTCACAGGCTGCCAATTTGCAACCTCTTTCATTCTTTAAATGTTTTTGTAGAAAAACTGGTTAGACAAGAATGGTTGATTTTTCTTTACGTGCTTATTACAAAAATAACCAAGTCAAACAAACTGTAAATTGAGAATGCTCAAAAACAAAAGATTATGCTCGTACCTTTCTTGATCCTTGTTCCAGTAACACTGTAGGTTTCATTAAAATAATAACAACATTTATGCCTTAAATATTTAATAAGCCTCACAAATTGACCTTGAGAGCTCCTTGAGGATGAGAATTGCCATAGACTCCTATAATGCTTACTAAATGTTCAGTAAATATTGTTGAATTGAACATTGATCAATATGATAATACAATGGCACTTGATCCTAAAATACCTTTTAAGTTAAAATTGTACAAATGTACTTACAGTTTTGGCTCTGCCTTAGAGTGACCTTGAGCAGTTGACTTAACCCCTCTGGGCTTCACCTTCTCTACCATAAAAGGAGGACTTTGGGTTAGAGGAACTTTTCAGGTGCTAAAATTCTGAAATTTTTTGATATTCTTTGCTAGTATGAGGGCTGCCTGTGGCTCTACTCAGATTTTTTTACTTGGCTTAATAAAGCGGTTTCTAATATCTTTATATGACAAATGCAGTGGTGTAGTTTTCACAAAGCCATGGTTCAAATACCTTAAAAATTCTTATTCCTTTGTATTTTATTGAGTTAACTAGTCTATTCCTATTCTTTTTCTTTCTGTTTTTCCTTTTTAATAGGAGATTATTTGAGCCAAACTGACGACATATACTGGGGAGTAAGATCTCAAATGCTCCCTAGGCCATTCTTTTTTATTGAGGTATACATACACCTACATGTTTATATAGGTGAGTGTGTGTATGTTTGTATATATCAAAGTGTGCTCATGACAAATTACCCTTTTGGGGAGAACATTTCCAATATACAGAGTTTGTTTGGCTTAATTATTTTTGTAATATGCAAGTAAAGAAAATCAGCCCATCTTGTATAACCAATTATATATACATGGGATATAGATAGCTTTATTGAAATATGATTGATTTGTAGGTAATCGGCTACACATGTTAAAGGTATACAATTTGATGACATTTTGACGTATGCCCTCAGAAGTTTTCTCACGCCCCTTTGTAATTCTCTCCCTCCTCCCCTCTTGCCTTGTCCTTTATTATTATGCGATCTTCTTTATTCCACTTAGATTAGTTTGCATTTTTCTAGAATTTTATATAAATGAAAAAGCATACTTTTTTTTTTCTGGCTCTTTCCCTCAGCATAATTATTTTACAATTAATCTATTTTGGTTTTATGCATTCTCTGTTATTGTCAAGTGTATTCTATTGTGGATATGCCACAACGTGTTGATCGATTCACTTGTTGATGGTCATTTGGGTTGTTTGGTTAGTACAGACAAAGCTGTTATGAGCATTCATGTATGAGTCTTTGTGAAGACATAGCTTTTCATTTCTCTTGGGTAAATATCTAGTAAAATGATTGGGTTTATATGTGGGTACATATATAACTTTTTAAGAAACTGCTGAAGAGCTTTCCAGAGTCTTAAAAGTGGCTGCAAAGTGTACATTTTATATTCTCACCAGCCAGTGTAAGAGACTTCCAGTTGCTTCATAACTTCACCAATACTCAGTATGGTCAGTCTTTTTAATTTTACCCATTTTAGTGGGTAAGTAGAGGTATCTTATGGTGGTTTTTAATCTGCAGTTCCTTATTGACTAGTGATGGCGTACATGTTTCTTTCATGTGCTTATCTACCATCTATATGTTTTTTTTGGTTTGAAGTTCTGTTGAAATCTTCTGCCTATTTTATTAATGGATTGTCTTATTTTTGAGTTGTAAGTGTTCTTTATATCGTGTTGATACAAGTTCTTTTTCAAACATGTTTTATAAATATTTTCTCCCAGTCTATGGCTTGTCCTTTAGTAACAGTCTTTTGATGGGCACAATTTTTAATTTTGATAAAGTGTAATTTGTTGAGTTTTTTCTTTTATGATTTGTGCATTTTTTTAATTGCATTAAAGATATCTTTGCCAAGCTGACGATCCCCAAGATTTTCTCCAATATTTTCTTACAGAAATTTTATAATTTCAGTTTTTAGAGTTCAGTCTGTGATCCATTTAGAGTTAATTTTTTGTTTATAGTGTGAAGTAAGTGTTAAGGTTTACTTTATTTTTTTTTTGCACATAGCTATACAATTGTTCCAACACAATTTATTGAAATATTATCTTTTACTCATTAAATTGCTTTTGCACCTTTGTTGAGTGAGAATCAACTGACTATAAATTTGGGTCTATTTCAGGGCTCTGTATTTTGTTCCTTTGTCTGTCTTTACACCAATATCAGACTATCTTTATTACTATAGCTTTTTGATAAGTCTTAAAATTGGTGATACAAGGCCTCCAACTCTGTTTCTCTTTTTTAAAGTTATTTTGATATTGTAAGTCTTTTGCGTTTTCAAATACGTTTTAGAATTAGCTTGCCTTTTCTACCCAAAGCCTTCTGGGTGTTTACTTGGGATGTATATATAAATCTACTTGGGGTAATTTGACATCTTAACAAAAAGGACATTGGGTAAAAAACTGATCTACCTATATGTTTTGTTTCTCCACTTATTTATGTCTTCTTTAATTTCAGCAACGTTTTGTAATTTTCAGTATATAGGTCTTGCACACCTTTAGTGAGATTTATCCCTAAAAATTTCATGCTAATATAAAAGTTACTTTTAAATTTCCGTTTATAATTGTTTGTTGCTAGAAGTGTAGAAACACAATTGATATTTTTATTGCATTTTCTGTTGATTGAAATTTATATATAATAAAATGGATAAACCTTCCTGATGCAGCTCAATGATTTTTTAAAATAAGATTTATAGAAAAGTTGTAAAGATAGTACAGAGAGTTTTCATATACCCTACATCCTGTCTCCCCTATTATTAACATTATTAATATGGTACATTTGTCACAATTGTGAACCAATATTTATAAATTATTATCAACTATAGCCCATACTTTGTTCATTTTTCCTTAATTTTTTACCTAAGGTCCTTTCTTTGTTTCGGGATCCCATTACGAATATCAAATTATATTTATTCATCGGGGTTTTTTAGGCTCTTCCTTGGCTGTGGCAGTTTCTCAGACTTTCCTTGTTTTTGATGACTTTGAGAGGTTTGAGTACTATTGGTCAGATATTTTGTTAAATGTCTCTCAGTCAGGATTTGTCTAATTTTTTTTCATGATTAGAATGGGCTTTTGAGTTTTTGGTGAGAAGACCACAGAGGTCAAGTGCCATTTGTGTTACATCATATTAAGGGTACATTGTATCAACGTATCTCACCATTGTTAATGTTGACCTTTGTTGGATCATCTGGCTGATGTAGTGTCTGTCAGGTTCTCCACTATAAAATTATTCTTTACCCCACTTTCCTACTGTATGCTTTGGAAGGAAGTACTGTGTGCAGCCCCACAAAAGGTGTCAGGAATTATTCCCTGAGGCTAGAATAAGTAATTTGGAACTTTTCTGTATGTGAGGTTTATATGTTCTCTCCCAGTTATTTATTTATTCAATCATGTGTTTATATCTGTGTAGACTCCTGTATATTTCTTTTATACTTGGGTTATAATCCAATATTTTATTTTATTGCTCAAATTATTCCAGGTTTGCTGTTGGAAGGAAGGTCTTTTATTTGGTTCCTGTGTCAATTGATTTTATTTTTTATGTTGGTCTTATATCCTGTAACCTGCTAAACTCATTTATTAGTTCTGGTAGATTTTTTTTTTTTTTTTTTTTTTTTAAAGATTCGGTAGGGTTCCCTCCATAATCATGTTTTCTGGGGAAACAAGATAGCTTTATTTCTTTTGTAAACTGGATCCCTTTTGTTTATTTTTCTTGACTTATTGCATTGGGTAGAACCTCCAATACATCGTTGGATAGAAGTGGTAAGTAAGAGCAGATATCCTTGCTTTGTCCTTGTCTTAGGGAAATAGCATTTCAGTCTTTCATTATTAAGTATATTTTAGCTGTAGGATTTTCATAGATGTCCTTTGTAGTTTGGGGGAATTTCTCTTCTGTTGAGAATTATTTTTCCATGTATGTCGCTGACTTTAGTCAAATGCTTTTTTATGCCTCTATTGAGATCATCCTGTGATTTTACTTTTAATATGGTGAATTACATTAGTTGGTTTTTGAATGTTAATGGACCTTCATTCCTGGAATAAATGTTGTGTTGTACTTTTTATATATTGTTTATTAAACTGTGGATCATAGCTTGCCTTGTGAAATTAGTGTAGTAGGTTGTGATTACCGTTGTAAAAGAATGAAATAAAATAGAAAATATCAGACTGTATTAAACTATTACTTCATGACATTTTTGTCGAATGTGTGTGTGTATGTGTGTGTGTATTAGATTGTAACATAAATTATATTTCTTGACTTTACTTATATAAAAAATTTTGAAAATAACATTCACTTTTTGAGCCTGAAGATAATGAGGCATAGAATAGGGCAAGAAAGCAGCTAGTTTTCAGATGGGGGGCAAATTAAAGGAGGTACAACTTGGGCAAAATAAATGGTGTAGGGTAAGGGAGACAATGAGGAATTTTTTTTTTTCCTCTCATTTTTTTTTTAATTGTATTAGTTTCAGGTGCACAAGACAAAGCAATACTTAGACGTTTATCATTTATATCCCTCAAAAATGAGGAATTTGAATTTTAGAAAAGCCTCACCTCTTAGTTTTGAGTGGAGGGATTTTTCTGACTGCATGATGAAGCTCACGGACTGTGAAAGGATGTAATTAGTTGCAGATTAATAACTTAATGTTCCTAGCCAAAGGACTTGGCAGTCCTTCAGATTTTGGGAAGTCTCGCCAAGAACATCCTCTCTTGTATGACTTTAACGTGGTGTTAGGGTGCGTTTCTCTTCTAGAAACACTGTTTTGAATAAAATCAAGCAGAAGTTGTTAAATTTACTTACACAAAGACATTGGGTTTGTGTAATATCTCTTCATATGCAATGATAATTTAATCCTTGTGGGAGCACGCAGTCTTGAGATATTAGCTAGCGCTTTTAATTACTAATTCATTTGAAGGTATGTGAGTAGGGCCCAACTGAGGAGAATGGAACATGATGGTGGAAGACTTTTTTTCCCTTCTGCCACTTCCCACAATCTGGTTCAAGCCATTGTTTCTCAGTCGAGTTGTGTTGGACACAGCTCCCTGGCCCATGCTGGTGTTATGAGCTGGGCTTGCCCGCCCTCTGGCTGAGGCAGACCATCACCGGTCATAGGTAGGCCCCTCACAGCAGCTCATGTCAGCTCTCTGCAGCTCTCACTGGCTGCCACGCTGGCTGCTGGCCGCTCATGGCAGCTCACGGCAGCTCACGGCAGCTCACGGCAGCCCAGCTCCAGGGAAAGCTGTTGTTCACAATCTTAGCTGTGGAGGGCGCAGCTCATTGGCCCATGTGGGAATCGAACCGGCAACCTCGGCCTTAGGAGCATGGCGCTCCAACCACCTGAGCCACCTGGCCAGCCCCAGGAAGAATCCTTATGGTACTTTAAAGTTCTAAAATGTTGGATCTGTGTTTGTCTCTCAATTACACTCCTTTGTTACTTGTCAGCTTGATCCAAAGGTAGTGCTTTAATTTCAGATTTTGAAGGAATGAATCTGATTAAGCAGCCTAGATGCCTTGACAACCTCTAGATCAATCATCTGTAACCAAGGAAGTATATTAAAATGTGTTAGATTTATACCTTTCCCCTATGTTTATAGACTTTCTCTGAAGATGGAACCACTGGTAGCTGGGCAACCACCCTAAGAGGTGTTTGTTTATTAATAACAAGTTAATTTAACTAAATAACTATTAAAAATCAAATTACGGTATTGAAGTAATTTGTTTTCCAGATGGTTAAAATCAATCATGTTTCTTTAGGACAATAGTTCTTAGCCTTTTTGAAGTCCCCAAACCCCTTTGATATGATAAATATGATTAAATATCTTGCACCCCTTAAAGCCCATCCAGGAACTTCTGATTGAGTGCCTACTTTAAATTTTTTCATTAAACAATTTAAAATGCATTGTTAAATTCTCTGTAAAATCTAGTTCTTCATGCTATAGCATGAAATATAGAATAGGAATAATTATTTCTAATTACAACTATTTGAGAAAATGCTATCTAGTAGCATAACCTCTTCTTAAATTTAGAAAAACATTAGGCATTGATGTGAACCTCTTAACTTGTACAGTGACAGGAAACATAAATAATTTCAGGACAAGGTAAGTAATTCAGGAAATGCACATTTGCTGGAGAGGTTTGAAAAGAATGTCCCAGGGGTTCACTATATGAATGCAAAGTAGTAAGTGTGAAAGAAGGTTGGAAAAGGGTTTTTATAAACTATGTTCTAAGTTTCTTTATAGCTCTAGGAGTCTATGATTCTACATTCAAGTATTATATTTAACCTGGAGATGGTTCATTTCACAAATTTCAGGTTGCTTTAGAAAAATAAAACAACTGTATGCTCTTTGTTTTTATGATATGCTATAAAATGAATCTAATGGAAGTTCAAATAAATCATGACTAAAATTTATAGTAATATTACATATAAAACCATATTTCCTCGAAAATAAGACCTAGCCAGAGAATCACTTCTAATGGGTCTTTTGGAGCAAAATTTAATATAAGACCCGGTCTTATATTATTATAATATAAGACCAGATCTTATGTAATATAAGACCGGGTCTTATATTAATTTTTGCTCGAAAGACGCATTAGAGCTGATTGTCCGGCTAGGTCTTATTTTCAGGAAAACACGAAATTTATACCTTTCTTGTTTATGATCTGCATATGCATACTTAGTGTTTTATCAGGACAAAAACTTTTTAGAAAATTTTGATTACTGGTTAATTAATGTCTCTGTATTATTCGTATTCCTATTTTCACCCATGTCTTAATAATATTTAACACTCACTGAGTTTTCCTAGCATTTTACATGTTTTTACTCAGTTAATACTCAGTCTCGTGAGGCAGGTACTATATCATTATCCCCGTTTTACAGGTGATGAAATTGAGGCACAGAGAGGTTAAGTAGTAGGTGGTATTTTTCTTCTTGGAGAGCTGGGATTCTTGACTGCTCATGCATTTATGCTATGTTCCCTTAATCAAATTACAAATCTTGATTATATGGACTTAGCTTGCTTTGTTTTGCCCTAAATGTTTACTTAGCACAGTGCTTTGCACATAATTTATACTCTAATAATTATGTATTGATTGTAAAACGTATAATACAAATTAAACCAATTCTTTCCATTTGTCTGGAAATTTTATTCCTCTAGTTAGCTGTTTTTTTTTTTTTTTTAAGATTTTATTGGGGAAGGGGAACAGGACTTTATTGGGGAACAGTGTGCACTTCCAGGACTTTTTTCCAAGTCAAGTTGTTGTCCTTTCAATCTTAGATGTGGAGGGTGCTGTTCAGCTTCAAGTTGTTGTCCTTTCAGTCTTAGTTGTGGAGGGCGCAGCCCAGCTCCAGGTCCAGTCGCTGTTGCTAGTTGCAGGGGGCACAGCCCACCATCCCCTGCGGGAGTCGAACCAGCAACCTTGTGGTTGAGAGGATGAGCTCCAACCAACTGAGCCATCCGGGAGCTCAGCGGCAGCTCAGCTTAAGGTGCCGTGTTCAATCTTAGTTGCAGGGGGCAGAGCCCACCATCCCTTGCGGAACTCGAGGAATTGAACTGGCAACCTTGTGGTTGAGAGCCCACTGGCCCATGTGGGAATCGAACCGGCAGCCTTCAGAGTTAGGAGCACAGAGCTCCAACTGCCTGAGCCACCAGGCCGGCCCTAGTTAGCTATTTTTGTTGTTAATACTGACAAAACTAGTAAATTTATTTTCGTGTATTATGTGTAATTAAAGAAGATTTTGGATAAAATGGAAGCCTGTTTTCATATTTTAAGTATGTTTTAAAATTGTTACATTGTTAAAAATATGAGATTAACCTATAAAAATATATACATTCACATTAAAATTTATTTTATATGATACTAATGTTAGAATAAAGGACATATTTATTTTAAAATAAACCTGTTTGCATACCATAATGTACATAGTAATGAAACAGTGTGTTCTGAATTTTAAAAATAAAAGTATCAGTAAGAGTTGTGCCATTTTTATCTTTGTTATGTACTATTATTACTTCTGTGTAGTTGTTATAACTGACATATTCAGGTAAATCGGCTTTCTCTTTTATCCTTGTTTTGAATATGTTAACAAATCTGCTTTGGTTTTATATAGATTTCATGCTTCCATTTTCTCCCCATCCCCCCATCTCTACCAAGTAAATAATTATTCAGAGTTTAATTCATGGACCTAGATTTCTACCATTTTTTTTTTTAAAGTTTAGATTTAAAATGTTTGTGTAACTTTTTAGAGCTTTAAATGATTCTTTAGAAAGCTGAAATGGTTTATTTCAGTTAACAATTTGTTCTCTTTAGGAGCAGGCCCAGGATTATACCCCTTCTCAATTATAATATTTAGAAGGCTAATACAGTTATCTGGGGACTCCAAATGGCAATTTAGTCCAAAGAGCCTGCAGCAACACTTAGAAAAAACATAGGTAGACACATAGCTCTTCCATGCCTTAATGCTCTTCTGTGAGTATTCTTCCCTTTGTTTGCCTAGTATACACTTAATGAAAGTCTGCTTTTTCTACATCAATTAAATTTTGACAAATGTGGCTGGAGAACCGTTCACCTGTTTCTGTTTTTGGAAGAAGCATATTATATTAATAAATGATTTGGGAAACATTTGTGCAAACTGAAATACATATAAAGTCTAACATATGAATAATAGAAGATAAATAATTTGATGTATACACTGCCACTCAATATAAGAAACCAGCTTTTTGATAGCCGTGGCTATGACAGTTACCAATATATCTTCAGCTTTCTATTTAAAATATTTTAATAGATCAGCCACATTAATTAATGTTTTCAAGATTAGCTCCATAGCTTAGCCATTTTAAAATCTTGTTTGGAAAAGCATAAACTTTTGATATTGCTCCAGTTAAAACTATAATCAGTATGTTCATAATTTAAATAGAAGGAAGGAGAAAGAGAACTCTTAATATCTGTTTTGTACCAGGTGCTTTATACTTGTATATTATCTTTAATCCTTACTAAAATCTTTTGACGGTGGTATTATTTTCCCCATTTTACAGATGAGCAAATTGAGGCACAGCAGTGTCACATAAGTGGCTAAACTAGAATTCAGTCCTGTTTGTCTGACTTTAAAGGCCCACACTCTTTGCAGATGTTATCACTTTGGTATGAAATAATTTGAAGATAGCATTTCTTGTGAATGACATATGTTTCAATCTTTCCATCTTTCACTTTTACTCTTGCCAGACCTGTCTTTTTTGGGTTTCTGTTGAACTTCTGTATTTATAAAAGTGATATGTGCTCCTTATACACTTAAACATACAGAAATGTATAAAGATTAAGAAATAAATCTAAAATCTCACCAACTATAGGTACTCTTGATAGCTGAGATTTTATAATACATTTTTACATAATTGACATCACTGCATATAATTTTGAACCTTGAATTTTCACCAGACATTATAATATAAACATTGATTTATATGGTTGGCAAAAATACATTATTTGGGGCCGGCCTGGTGGCTCAGGCGGTTAGAGCTCCATGCTCCTAACTCCGAGGGCTGCTGGTTCGATTCCCACGTGGGCCAGTGGGCTCTCAATCACAAGGTTGCCGGTTCAATTCCTCGAGTCCCGCAAGGGATGGTGGGCTCTGCCCCCTGCAACTAAGATTGAACACGGCACCTTGAGCTGAGCTGCCTCCCGGATGGCTCAGTTGGTTGGAGCACGGGCTCTCAACCACAAGGTTGCCAATTCGACTCCCACAAGGGATGATGGGCTACGACCCCTGCAACTAGCAACAGCAACTGGACCTGGAGCTGGGCTGCGCCCTCCACAGCTAAGACTGAAAGGACAACAACTTGACTTGGAAAAAAGTCCTGGAAGTACACACTGTTCCCCAATAAAGTCCTGTTCCCCTTCCCCAATAAAATCTGAAAAAAAATAAAAGACATTATTTGATGTGCATATAGCACAATGTATCATAATTAAAGGGATTACTCCATTATGGACTATTAACTGCTTTCACTTTTTTCCCCCTGGTAAATATTGAGAAGAACATTCGTGTACATACGCAGTCAGGATGTTGCCTGACTTCTCCACTAACCACCCCCGCCACGTGCACACACGTTCCACCCTGCCCAACCCTAAGATATATAGTCAAATGTGTTCATGAGTTACTCAGATTAGTCTTTGTCCCTCTGCCCCTGTCTGTCCTTCTTCCTGTCTTCTCCTTGAGTATGGTTACAGTACTTTTGAAGTACAATTAAGTTCAGTTTTAGGTGTTTCTCCTCCTCTCATTTTATTTTTTTACATATGTAGGATATTAACATGCTTTCCAAAGTCAAAGCTATTCAAAGTCAACACCTCTGCTTGTGTACTCTGTCTTATAATTAAGGATTTTGCTCCAGCCGTTGTTTGTCCTTCTTGTACCATCAATACTAGTTTTCTTTGTTTGCATCGTTGTCCTCAGCATACAAGCCTGCTAAATTCTCTCTCACTGAAAGGAAGAAAGAAAAGAAAGAAAGAAAGAACACCCCCCACCACCGCCACCAATTCTCTCCTACCTCACTGGCCTGTCTTTTTAATCTCCTTTATTTTCTTTTATATTTCCTTGGCCTCTTTGTGGTCCCTGACCAGTCTTTGAGCTATTTCATTTTCTGTCTCCATCTTATGACCATCAATGCTATCTATTAACATTGGTGATTACAAAATTTACATCTGTAGCTGCTGAATGAGATTTGAATATCCAACTACCTAATTGGCGTCTCGTCTCCTCTTGAATACCTAATAGGCATCTCTTAAACTATTGAAAGCTAATCCCAAACTTATTTCTCCCTCTGTCTCTTTATCCCAATAAATGGCAACCTATCTTTCCATTCCTATCAGACCAAAAACCTTGGAGTCATCCTTGACTTCAATCTATACAAATCCTGTTGGCTTTACCTTCAGAATATCTCTAGACTATTTCTTTCCTACTCTTCCATTTTTGATCCAAGCTAACATCTTTTACATGGATTATTGCAACAATAGCCTCCTGTCTGGGCTCCCTGTTTCTGCCCATGCCCTCCTCATAGATTCTCAATAGAGTGATCCTTTAAAAATGAAGTCCTCTGTTCTAGTCAAATCCATCTCCAGTAACTCATGTTCACTCAAATTAAAAGCCAGAGTCCTTAGAGTGGCTTAAAAGGTCCCTCGTGGTCTGGTCCCTGTTATTTCTCTAACTTCATGTCCTTTTATTCTTGCTCTTGTTCATTTCCTCCAGTCACATTGGCCTTCCTGCTGTTCCTCAGACATGCTAAGCTTGTACCTCAAGTTTTCGTCCTTGCTTTTCCTTGCCTAGAGCATTCTTCCTCAAAATAATTGCATAGCTAGCTCCTTCACTTCCTTCAAATCTTTGCCCAGATGTCATCTTTTCAATGAGGCTTTTCCTGTTCATCTTTTTAAAAATTAAAAAGTCCTCTGTTTGCACCTCCTTACTAGTTTGCTTTTTTCCTCCATAGATATAAAAACCTGGCTTACTATATGTGTAACTTATTTTTTAATCCTCCGCACACTCTTCCCCCCATTAAGCTCCATGAAGGCAGAGACTATTTTAATCTCTTGTTCACTGTCAAAGTCCCAGTGCCTGTTAAATTATGGGAACAGTCAAGTCCTCACTTAATACGTCTATAGGTCCTTGGAACTGTGGGGAGAGGATGTATAATGAAACCAGTTTTACCATAGGCTGTTGACATAAACAAGAGTTAAGTTCCTATGGCAGTTCATCAATGTTCTAACAAAATAGCTACTGTATAAGATAAAATTTATTAAATGAATTAATGAACAAAATAATTAAGGCCTTGTATAGTTGGTCCCCTCTTTGTCTTCCAGATTAATGTCTCTGACTCAAGAAATTCTGGTTTAGAGTCAGTGGCGAAACATGTGTATGTTGATTGGTATTCTTGTTGATGTGTAGGGCATGTAAATAAACTGGTACATTTTGCTACTTTAATGATTAATTTCAGAAAAAACTAAAAGACTGGCCAATAATTCTTGTTAGCCAGTAGTTAATTTTGTCACTAGTTTCACTTTTGAAAAAGTAATTGCTGGGTGAAGTTAGCAGTTTTTAATTTTGGGGGATTGTTTTAAGGAATAAGTAAAGTAATATGTATGAAAATAAAGTACATGTGTAATTTATTATTACTATTACTATCATCATTATTTGTGACATTAGGCATATACGTTACTCATTATGTTTACTCATAAAATGTGGGGATAAAAATAGTGTTGACCCTGATGGCTTATCATGGGAGTTAGATGAAGTAATGAATGCACGCAAAGAGCCTGGTGCACAATAAATCCTTGGAAAATGTTCACTATTACTTTAACTATTATTATTTTCAATCTTTCTTAAGTTTAATAACTTTCCTTTTTAAGTCATAGAGGATCTGAGTTCTTGAGTTAGAATTCAGGGTCCACTTTTGGCACTTTTATTACACACTTTTACTTCAGTTATCTTAATTCCTATAGACAGGATAAATGGTATTTGAACAGCTAATTCAGGGTTATAAATAATTGGTATTTTTAATATAGAAAATACCAACATTGATTGCTAAATAGAGTTGCATAATCCCCTACCCCAGAGACCTTTTAGAACAAAATATGTGTACTATAATTTATTCCTGGAATAGTGGGTCAGTTTCTAAAGCTGGGAATCAGTGGATTATTCTAAAGGGAGTGCTAATGTCCTTTGATCATCATTCTTGGCATGATGAATGGTAGTGGCTGCTGCTGCGGCTACTTCTAAAGCTGCTGCGGCTACTTCTAAAGCTGCTGCGGCTACTTCTAAAGGCGCCTTTCATTCCCTTACCTTCCTTCCTTGTAGGTTGGTTAGTAGAATAGGGATATCCCCTGTGATGTATAGTCTGTAGTGAAATGAACACAATGTGTGATTTGCACTGCCTTATACAGTGCCTGGAAAATAGTGGATACTTACTAAATATTCATAAATTTGAAAGGCACTAGGAACCATAGCTTGGTTACATAGGGGAATATGACATTCAAATCTATGCCCAACATGCTGTTGGCTTTATGTAAGACAGCTATGGACAGGAGAGATCAAAACAATAACAAACCACATTGAAAAACATGGGTTTAAGTAGAGTTATCATTGCATTTTTGGGTTTCTTACATTTTACATTTTTAATGCTCTGTATGTTTGCAAGAATGACTGGGGTACAGTAACTGACACTAAAATAAATGTCAATGTATATTCTCTTTCAGATTTACCAAAAATTTATCTCCTGACAAGATAAATCTAAGTACCCTTAAAGGAGAAGGTGAACTGAAGAATTTGGAGTTAGATGAAGAGGTGCTCCAGAATATGTTGGATTTGCCGACATGGCTTGCTATCAACAAAGTGTTTTGTAATAAAGCATCTATTAGGGTGAGACTTTGATATCTTTGGAAAGAATTGTCTATTTTTATTTTTTAATGTCACCTGTATGTTTTATAATAAATATTTTCTTTCAGATAATTCTGTAAAGAATTTTTATTAATATGATTTAAAAAGACAAATACCTTTGTCCAAATAGCATGAATGTGTGGCCTATGAATTTAAAGTCATACATTAATTTATAGATTTAATTTTTGTTAAAATTTAATGTTATTAACATTTAAATACAATTATTGATAGTTTATTAATAAAATAATTTGTTAAATTTGGCACACATTCAAAGACATTTTTCATAGTATTTGTTGTCAAATGGGACAATACAAATTTGTAATAAGTAAACACTTTCAAATGAAGACATAAGGACTGATAAGTTCTTTTATTCTGTATATTATACTTCCTGTTGAAATTTTATCTTCTCATTTGTTTCTTTGGAGGATTTTAAAGTGTTTTTGTTACTCCTACTTATTAAAAGTTATTCGTAGTTATTATCTTTGATACTAATCATTTCATATCGCTTCTTGCTCTTAAAGACTAAGCTGAGTTTGGAAGTCTGCTCAGTAGAAATATTGAATGCTAATTTGTTTCATGAAATTAAAATTGGGCACCAAAGAAAAGATTGTGAAAAGATTTATATGTTCTTTCACAGTCACCTTTAATTTTCTGTTCTAGTTTCTATAAAGCCAAATAGCTACAAAGACATATATGTAGTGCAAGATAGTATTTAATTGATATTGTCTACATTTTATATTAATGTCCTCACTTTGTATTTGTCTTGAATATCTACAAAACGATAGGTCAGAATTCTGGAATTTAAAAAATTGTTCAATGGAAGAAATGCCAATTATGCTTTGTTGGGAAGTCTTAGCATAAATTATGAAATTAAAATGTATTTTTTATAGATTGAATAGTTTTTTAAAATCAAATTAACATTCAATATTAGTTTCAGTTGTACAGCATAGTGGTTAGATATTTTTAGGACTGGGAAAAAAAGATATTTAAGAGAACCTGAAATTCTTACTTAAAAATATGACTAAGAAAATATGACTAGTAGTCTTTTATATATAGTAGGCACGTCTGATTTTAAAAGTATGAATGAATTGCTCATTTTATTATTTTACAATTAAAGAAAAAAGTCTTATGATATAATTCGGTATGTCTGTTACTATATTAAGAGAGCAACTGTGTTGGTTACTGTTTTACATTTTTTTAGTGTTCATTTTAAAGAAAAAAATTTTTATTTTAAATTTGTTTTAGATTCCATGGACAAAACTGAAAACACATCCTATCTGTTTGGTGAGTTCTGAATTGCCTCAGAAATAAACATTTATATATGCATATGATTTAACTTCTCAGTTGATATTAATATATTCTGGAATTAGAAATTATACTGCTATAAAATCTGATGATCTCAGCAGTATTTGGTTACTTACAGTTTTTCTCCCGTACTCCTATCATACACACATCTTTCCATCAGATAATAAGTGTCTTAAGAAACTACTGAGCACATTGTTTTTGTATTTGTCTTTTTAGACGTTTAGAGAGAGATTTAAAATGACTGTGATCACTTACTGTTTATTTTGCTCCTAAACAAATGAAAGAGAAAATAGCCTTAAAGAATATTTTCATAATATACATAAAATAAAATATCTGATCATTTACATTTTTAATGTATTTTTATTAGTCCCTGGATAAAGTAATTATGGAAATGAGTACATGTGAAGAACCACGAAACCCTAATGGCCCATCACCAATTGCAACTGCTTCAGGACAGAGGTAAGTTATTTCCATCAATCTGTATGACTGGCAGAGGGAATTCTTACCTATAGTCATCTCTATTATCTTCAGTAATGGGACATAAAATAAAGTCCCCTAACTCCAACCAGTCTCTATTTCAGCCACCTCTCATCAAAGATTTTATAGTTTTAGTATAGTTGCAAAAGTAGCAGAATTGATTTTTAGCCTCTTTTATTCATCTTGCTTTTCTTGATATTTAAATAGTAGTGATCAACCAAAGACACAGCAGTAGCAGAAAATGGAAGCAGAAGAGCTTAGGTATTTTATAAATCAGATGCATATCGTTTATTCTATGCATCCATGGAACTTTTAAGATTCTAAAGAGTTAAAACTGGATGCCTAAGAAAATTATGGGCCTTTTCGGTTACTCTAAAATTCATTAAATAAAGAATGCTCACAGATTGGATTTTGATAGATAAAAATCAAATGCTAATAAAGTAGACGTATGGAGGTCATTTCATAAATCCTTCTTAAAAAGTTAGAATAATTCTAAAAGCACAGATCTTGAAAAAATTGCCTATTTATTTTTGCATTCAATGAATTTGGATCTTGTACTATACATCATTTCCTCAAGGTGGGATTTCTGCACTATTTTGGATTGTGCAGCTATTCATGTCAAATGGTCACATAGATTTTAATGTCATTAGTGCCTCGTCAAATTATACAGCATGGCAGCCCTGAACATTTGTAGCATTCTAGGTGCTGAGTAAAACCAATGATAAAACTACTCAGGGTTGAACCACCTTTATATTAGTGCATTCTATCAGATGTGCAATTTATATTTGGACTACAGATAATAGTGACTGGGAAAAGAGCTTTCACATTAACTTCTTTGTAGTTTATGCATCATCCAGTATTTTGAGATTTTAAAGTTTATATTGTGTTTTCAGGTTTGATAGAGTAGATTAGTAGATTAGAGCAGTTGGTCTTTAAATTGACTAGTTAGAAAAATTAGAAAATAGAGATGTTTATAAGATTATTGAAAAGATCAGGAAAATTGTTATTAATGAAAGACTTATTTTAACGAGGTGTGGCAGAAATAAGGTATTTTGTCAGTGTGTGCTAACTGTAGTTGATAGTGCTCTTCCTAGTTCATGTTTTTATAATATTAATAAGTTTTATGATTTTAGCTTTGTAAGATGATAATCCTTGTATTTTGTTGTAAGACAATATGGTTCATCTGTTTACACATTTTCCAGACTTGTCTGATTGTAACGATCACTTAGGGTGTTTCTTAAATCTAGAGTCTCTTAGGCTCCTTCTTTTGAAATTATGATTCATTATGTAGGTCTATAATGGTTATCAAGAATAAGAATATGTATTTTTAATGATTATTTTATTTATACAACTTAGGGAAACTGATTTTATTTGATTTTGTTCTAGCTAAGAGATTAAAATAGAGGGAAATTAATAAGAGGCTTAGAAGAGACTTGTAAACTGGAATTTCACCCTTTTATCATGGGTGACATAGTCAGAAGCATGTAGACTTTAGTCATTGATATTGCCATCGCCCTTCTGATGGTAAATATTTCAATACAATTGTAACGCTTTTTAATGTGCATAGATTAGAACAGATGGGGTTGGATATTCCAAAGGGCATTCCCACATAATTATTATAGAAATATTGTTTATATATTTCTATATAGAAATATTCAAAATACAGGAATATTTCTACTTAAGTGCCCAGTATTTGTCCTTAGGATCAGAGCAGCTCCTCCCAAGAATGCTGATGAGTTCTTACTCTTTAGTTCTCAGTTTTCTAAACCCAAGGTAGATGGCCACCTCCTTTTATAACAAAACTACCTCATGATGAGTCCAGTCAAGCCAAAGACTACATAAATTACTACATATATACTGTTTCACTGAAGGACTACAGCAACCTTTTGAAATAGATATTATTTTTATTTTACAAGTGAGGAAACTGAGGTGCATAGACTTTTGATGGTATTAATAATAATACATTACCATTAATAATATTATAAATAATATATTTTATGAAATATCATGAGTCAAGAGATGGACTATTTGGTTCATATGCATTATTTTATGCAATCCACATATAACCTACAAAGTATTACCTGATTTAAAAGATAATTCAGCTGAGGCTTAGAATGATTAAGCAAGTCTTGTGGAACTATCTAGTGGACATTTGAATTTTACATTCTGTATTTCCTCTGAGAGATCTGGATAGAGACAAAATTAGGAATAGTGGTCATCTTGATGATAATTGAAGTAATGTGCCAGTTGGGCAAACTTTCAGCATCATTCCTGTCAAAATATATTGATAGTCTATATTCTTGGCATACGGTACTACTCATCATTCTTGAAACATGACCTCTACTTTCCTACTTATCTATGCCTTTGCTCATTCTTTTTCCTATTCTAAGATTTCCCTTCGTTCCCATCTCTCCCTGTGGAAAGTTCATCTTTTTTGCCTGGATGTGTTGCTCCCTAGTTATAAGCAATTTTTTCCTCTACCAAGTGTACTGATAATTCCTTTTTCAAAATACTTAATTACAGATTACCTTATTTTCAGTTACTAGGGTATGCTGCTTTTTCCTCCCCCAGTAACTTGTAAGCCCTATAATGCCACAACTATATTTTGGTTTTCCTTATGTCTTAGCATTATTCTTATAGTAGATGCTCAATAAATATTTGCTGAATTGAATTAGAGAATGTAAAATTTTTCTGCACTTACTCCTAAATATGACATTATATTCCAACTGGAATCTGTAGCCTTCTTTGTGTCAATTAAGCTCTCTTATTTATGTTATAGATGCCAGTTGTCTGGACTAATGCTTTTTGAGAGTAGGCAACTTTGGATACTGATTATAATAATTTACTTTAGAGAATAACCTTTAATTTAAAAAAATCTATTATTTTGAGAAGAGCATTTTTATAACTTAAATGTAACCAGGTGAGATTATAGATTTTTCTTTTCTTTTGTTTTTTTTTTAAAAGCTTATAAGAGTTTATTTGAGCCAAATTGAAGACAATTGTCAGGAAGCAGAATCTCAGTGGATTGAGAAAATACTGCTAGATTATTGTTTTAACAAAAAAAATTTTTTTAACCAAAAGGAATAATATTATGGTAGTTTGTGTATTTGTGTGAGAATATTAACAGATATCTTTCATCTTTTAGCAATTTACTTTTTGGCTTTAGTGCATTATATTTTGTTTTGCTTTATATTTCTAGTGAATACGGCTTTGCTGAAAAAGTGGTTGAGGGAATTACTGTTTCTGTAAACTCCATTGTCATCCGTATTGGAGCAAAAGCCTTCAATGCATCCTTTGAAGTTTCCCAGCTACGGATCTATAGTGTAAATGCAAACTGGGAACATGGAGATTTAAGATTTACTCGTATTCAAGATCCACAGAGAGGAGAGGTAAAGATTTTCTTCTTTTATTTTCTTTAAGAAATATTTTGGGGCGGCCAATGGCTCAATTGGTCAGAGCACAAGCTCTTAACAACAAGGTTGCTGGTCCGATTCCCCCATGGTCGAGTGAGCTACGCCCTCCACAACTACTGTGTTTTCCTGAAAAGAAGACTTAGCTGGACAATCTGCTCTAATGCGTCTTTTGGAGCAAAAATTAATATAAGACCGGGTATTATATTTCATTATATTATTAATATTATATTATATTATTTTATATTATATTAATTTTGTTTAAATTCATGGTCACATAATTCAAAAGCTTTTTGTACTTTATATTAAAATTAAATTATTTATAATAAATGTTTTAACAGCTTTACAGATGAATATAATTATGAAGATGTTAGTGAATTTCTCAGAAGTATATAATTTCAAAAAATAAAACCAGAGAATATATTTAGAATGTCATATGAAAATTAGTGAAGAGCTATATTTCTACTTTTTTTTTTTTTTTTTTTAACAAATCTACATTTATCTTTTGTATGAGTAAGTGAAGCTGATCTCTGTGTTCTCTTTAGGTTTTGACATTTAAAGAAATTAATTGGCAGATGATTCGAATAGAGGCAGATGCTACCCAAAGTTCACATCTTGAAATTATGTGCGCTCCTGTTCGATTAATAACCAACCAGTCAAAAATCAGAGTCACACTTAAAAGAAGAGTAAGTCAACAGTTACCTTTTGATTCATATGATAACTGTTGGGTTTGAAAGGAAATTTAAAATAATTTTTAGGCAAAACATTGGCACATTAACACAATGCAAAATAAAAGGAAATATAGTGCCTTAAGCAGTATTTGAAGAAACATAGTATAATGATAACATTTTTCAGATTTAATATTTAGATTTTTATTTTTCATAGATTAAATAGATTTCTCAGTTGCCACATATTTGTTGAACATTAACTGTTTTATAATTTCATTTCTCCTATTGAATGTTGCTTAGGAGTGGGTAGACAGCACAGCATTATCAGTAATTAACACTACTGCCTTGGGTTAGTAAGATATGACTGGTAATTTAGATAAATAAGGAAGATAGTTACTTAAGGATGTCAGAGTCGAGAGTCCACAATGGATTATGATGAAATTTAATGACAGAGCAATAACTTCTTTTGGCTGTGGCTTAATTAAGGCCTCAACAACATATTTTGCAACACCAGATACAAATTACTATACTAAATTAAATTTGAAAAATTTTTTCAGAATATGACACTTAATATAAATATTCTGAAGTCTGAAATGTTAAAATAGTATTTTAGTTTTAAAATAATTTTAATGCCCCTTTTTCTACTAGCATTTGTTGAATTAATATAGATAATTAGATGATTTATTAGCTATAAATGCAAAATTAAATTATATAAGCACTTGTGCCTATATAACTTGTACCTGTTTAGGTATAGGAATTTGTCACTTTTTTACCACAGTGTCTCCAACACTAGGAACTTAGTAAATATTTGGTGAATGAAAGAAGGATCCATATTTAACTCTATTAAAAAATTTTTAAAAATTGTAATACAAGTACATTATAAGTTTTATTTCTTGGACTAATTTTATGAATCTCTCTCTTTTTTTTTTTTTTGGACAGTTAAAGGACTGCAATGTCATTGCCACAAAGTTAGTTCTAATATTGGATGACTTATTATGGGTTTTAACAGATTCTCAGTTGAAGGCTATGGTACAATATGCAAAATCTCTTAGTGAAGCAATAGAAAAATCAACAGAACAAAGGAAGAGTATGGCTCCTGAACCTACACAGGTATGCTATTAAGTTAACAGGAAAAAAACCCTTACTTTACATGTAAATGGTTTAAAAATGAGAATGGTTAATTTTATTTATGTGAAATAGATTGTAATACTGTGTGTCCAAGAATCTTATATATCTTACTATATAATTTGATACTTTATATCTATGTGAAAACATACATTAAATGTACTTCTATCTCTATAGTGCTTATTTTGTGTGGAGGTCTGTAGTAGGCACTAGAATTAATGATGACATAAAAATAGTTGGTATTATGAATACCTCTTTTAAGGAAGTTGAAAATATACAATTTTTAAATTGCTAAAGTAAGGACAAAAGGAAAACAACCTAGGTAATTATAGTCAAGGGAGGGAATGTGAGAATTAGTAGTGCAGAAAACTAAAACCCTGGGGAATTACTGAAGTTGAACACAAAACTGTTAGACTTCTCTGAGGGCCAGCAACAAAATGGGGGAAGCATAATGAGCTATTTATTGATTATGTTCTTAAAATTAGCAGTACTAGTTTTGTCTGAAGAGAAAAAGGTTGTCTAAAAATCTTTCTCAGTGCTAAATTAAATTCTGAGAATTTAACATGAAGATATTTGTAGAAGGGATAATGAAAATCCCAATGTATAATGTTGTTTGATAATTTTTTAAAAAGTACAATTGAATTTTTATATTAAATGTCATTTGAACATAAATGAATCAGGAGGCTTTGCTAGAATTAAATGACAAAGTTTCATTTAGGGGTCTTAAGTGAATTGCAACTTGAGAAACATTTCCAGGCAATACCAGGAGTGCTCAGAAACAAAGAGAAAAGGTTAGAGTTTTACAGTAAAAAGCACAGACTTTGAGAAGAATCAGTCCTGCATCTTAGCTTCTGGGTTGGCCCAAGACAGTAATCTCCCAGATGCTAGGTTATCTGGATAATGGAACATTCTTTCCTAAGTTCTTCAGATTGTTTAGGATTTGTGTACATCCAGGTATTGGCCCACAATTGAAAAGTTGGAAAGTTTAAGTCATCAGGCTAAAGTAAAGTAAAATTGTTTTCTTAGTTTTGTTAGATTGACTATAGTGACTCCATTTTGTTTCTTTGCTCTTTTCCTCACAACTGTTAATAAAAACTTAAGGGATGTGCACACACAGTGGGATTTATAGATGATGTAATACAGAATTGTACACCTGAAATATATGTAATTTTACTAACAATTGTCACCTCAATAAATTTAATAAAAAAAAAAAACTTAAGGGATGTTGTCAAATCATACTTCTATAAAGCTAGAGTATTTCTTTGGAAACAGAGTAATGTATTTCAGGTAGATAGCTTGTTGGTTATCTGGCCTGGTACATGAAAATGGCATACATTTAGGCTCTCCTAGGACTATCAAATTGGCATTATTTACTGCCTGCCTGCTTTGTCATAAGATACAGGGCTAAACACTGCAGATAGCAAAATGAATATTGTCTGACTCTGTCCAAAAGGATCCCAGAGTAAAATGGGGAATCAAGTATAAAACAAATCATTGCAGTTCAACATAAATGCTAGAGTGCAGATTTAAAAAGAGGGCTGAAGGGACTATAGACGCACAGAGAAGTTTTCATCAACTTCTTGCAGAGATTGGAAAGGTTTCACAAAGGTGATAATGAAATTAAGTCTTAAAATGAGAAGTTTATTGATGAGGGAAAGTGTATCTCAGATGAGGAAATAGAATTTGCAAAAGTGTGGAGGTGTTGAAGGGCATGGTATTTTCTGATATGACTCTGGTGTTACTAGTGCATTGTTTTGGAGAGTGAGATACAGATGCCTCTGCGATATATAACAGCTTTCCAAGTTTTAAGGAAATTGAGTACTACATATTCCATTTTTGAGATGTACTCTTTCTTAAACTTGATCTGCCTGAGAATGTTTCTGTGTTAAGATGTTAAGACTGGTTCTCACATTGCATAATTGCATACTTTACAAATGAAAGACATTCTTATTTGACTTCATTCTTACTGTGATGGATTTGTCCAGGAAGAAAAAAGCCCAAAATGTTCAGGAAATAAGACAGGCAATTTGACATATTGTTATCCATGTTGGAAGTGAATGACCAATGACAGAGTAACAAGTCAGGTGATTTCTACTTCTTTGCTTTAAACACATTAGAAGGAGGATCTAATAAATGCCAGCTATTAGAGTATTAAAAATAATTTTTTATAATAGATCACTTTGTGAATCCTGGAATGTAACTTAAAGGAGTTCAGAGAATTATGTCACATTGCTAAAACAAAACTCACTTCATTCCAATCTACCTATTTATGAGATAAAAGTTTTCCAGAGATTTTGGCCATAAAAACAGTTGCATAGAGAATAATGATGAACCATGTATCATTCTAGCAGTAATATTTATTCAATGAGATATCTTCATAATTCTCGGCGGTAACCTAATTTTGAAAGTTTGTTGAACAGAACACTGGACTGTAGCATAAAATAGCATTTTCCTGGATAGGTAGTCTGAATTGAAGCAGAAGTTTGTGATGACTAAATGTGAAGGGCATTATATGTTGAAGAATTTGGACTTTTTCCTATAGGCATGTGGAAGTCCAAATAGGAAAGAACAATCAAATATGTCATGGTGGTATTATAGAGAATGGGCTGAAGATTGCTAGTCTTAGAGGAGGGGTACACTTGAACCTCTGGTAATGGCTTGAAAGAAAAAATGAACCAAATTGGGGAGAGATGGAAACAGGTGATTAAGGGAGGTAAGGTGAAGAAAAAGTAATAATGAGTTCCACTTTGGAATTGAAAAAAACATAATTGAAGAGGTACAGGAGGTAATATTTTACAATTTTACCATCATAGACATAAACACTAGTCTGTGAAGGCTTGCAGTAAGGATTTACGTAGCTTAGGATGTCATTCACAGAGATGGTAGTTGAAACTAAAACCTAATAGTATTGATGTTACCGTAGCTCTTGTTTATACAATGTAGATATGTTTACATAAAATAGAATATAGATTAGGAAATGAAAGATACAGATTAGGAAACTAGAAACAAGGATAAAATTCTATAAATCTTACCATCACAGCAAAACCAGTGTTAGCATTTTGAGGTAATTAAGTCCTTACAGATTTTCGTATCTAGGTCCTTACAGATTTTTTTGTCTAGGCATCTGCATTCTTTCCTAGTTTTATTAAGGATGTAGTAAGTGTGTATATACAGTTTTCTTCATGTCATTAGTCTTTGTAATCATTCTTTTGTCACTCCATAATACTTCATAGTAGATTAACTTAAGCGTTCACATTTCCATAGTTTCTTTCTTGGGTGGTAGTTGTCACATCACTACTTTATGTATGATACAGAATGTCCTGATTATTTGAGGTACTGAGCGAGTGGATTAGAGAGTGAAATAGTTGCTCAGCTTTACAATTTGACAGCCATCTTTTATCATAAATATTTGCTTAGCCTCATCCTTTAAAAGAAAAAGAAGACTACATTGAAAAGCACGAGATGTTAAGATTATTCATAAGCAAAAGAGTTTATTGTGGCCCACTTTTTCCCCCCTACAGACAGCATCCAGAAACCTGAATCTACCACAGTATTAAGAAAGGGGTTTGTAGAGAGAGTAATGTTTATGTTTTTATTTGTATCAGTGTTTATCTTGATGAAGAAGAGATAAAACATGATTAAAGAGAGTGTTTTCTTTCAAATAGTACCATCATAGATATGAATACAAGTCTGTTAAGGTTTTAAAAGTAGTAGATGGGGAAGAGCTAAGAAAAAGTGATTTTTTTTTTAAGTGAAAATCAGTTTATCAATTAGTAAAAAAGTTTTATTTGAGTCTCTAGTATTAGCAGCTTCACAACTACATTTCATCTTTCATTACTGTGGGCCCCAATTATTTTCATTGAGATTTTCATTTACTGAGTACACTTTGAAATTATTTTATAGTATGATCATACTTCTTAATAGATACGTGTAAGTTGTGTAAATACAGACTATATGTACTTTAATTTTCCATAACTATACTCTTATTAATGAATTATTATTAATTAGAAAGTTTTTAAATGAAAAATTTGGTCTTCATTTTGTTTATTATTACCAAAGTTTCATGTACAGTTTTAAGGCTAATATATCAATCAGATCATTAGATTATTTATGCAGAATTATTGTAAGCTATTAGAGCTTCACATATGTCTGTACACTTCACGAGTATTCTATGCTTTTTGTCTTTGGGGAGAAAAGAATTTGAACTTACAGTCTATTATAAGTCTCTTCTGGTTTCTAACTTCTTTATATTTCCAAGTTCAAAGGACACACCACACCTTATAGGAGACACCAGAACACTTACAGTACTAAATAATAATATCACAAATGCTTTTACAAAGAAGTGATTTATTTCTGTAGGATATATAATAGTGTATACAGCTGATGTATACAGGGCTCAAATTTGTAATCAAATAAGCTGCCTTTGGTAGTTAATAAATATATTTTCTAAGACAAGAAGGGGTATAAATGTGTAAATGTAACTATTCAGATATTTACCAAAACATATTAGGTTCATATTAAAATTGTGTATAGTTCTCCAATTTTTGGATTTTAGTTTTATTCCTATATAAATCAGAAAATATTTTAAGGGAACTGAGTTATTGATGCAAACTGTATTAGCTTATTTTTCTTCACTTTATTCCTAAAAATGTTTAAGTTTTCTTGTGTGAGGAATTTCAAGTATTTAATTTGCAGTGATAAGGCAGTTTTGAATTTTTTAGAGCTCTACAGTAGCCCCATCGACGCTACAAGTGAAGACACCGCAGACTTCAAATGCTCCTGATCTAAATGACGCAATTGTGAAACTGTTCAGTGACTTTGATGTTAAAGAAACCTCCCATCATTTAGTGATTTCTCATCTAGATTTACACATATGCGATGATATTCATGCTAAAGAAAAAGGTAACCTGCTTATTTTGGTTTTTCCAGAATTTATTATAAAACTGGATTGTGTATTATGTAATATGTGGTATACACTATAAGATAACTGATCATAATTTTATCATTAATATGAGATACATGAAAGGTGTAATGTTAAGCATTATATATTGATATGAAATTTTGTTTTGCTTTGGTAGTTAGTACTTCAGCACAATTGTTAGCTATCAATGCTAACAGTAAAGTTAGGTTTAAAAGAATCAAAGACTAAGTAGATGACATCCTTGGAGGATGATGAAGTATTAGACTTGCCTTTGAATTAATTTTTTTCATAATTTTGAAATTGTCCACAAATTGAATTGTTGTCCATACTCCATTTATAATTTGCACATGTGTTTTCAGCTTAGTCGTTTATTTACATTTTTCTGACCCCATCTGCATGGAAACCCAACTATATGGCTGTTTGACATTTCTTGTTTTCCTCAAGGCCCACAAATCCTCCTAAAATTTGGTTAGAAAGTTGAATTTCAGTTAGGAGGTTTTCTTCTTTCCTTTTAGCTTTTGTTTCCCGTATTTTTCCGTATTTTGTAGACAAAGGTAACGGGATAAGCAGGAAGCTGTTCTTGGTTACTTTGAAAATCTATGGTTCCCTAATCTAGATGCTGGGGCATTTCTGTTTCTCTGGCCCATAAATGCTGGAAGGGGCCAGCAGGTAGTCCTACCTCTAGGAGAGTGGTTCTCAAACTTTGCTGAGTGTGAGAATCAAGCTGAGTAATTTTTTTTTTAATGGAGATGCTGGGCCTGTATAGCTCAGACCTGAATCAGAATCTATCTCTATGAAAATTGTTGCTCTGGATTTTTAAAGCTGAGAGAGTGAATTTTGAGACTGATCCTGGATACTTAGCAGTAGAAACTATCCTGCCTTCATCAGTTAAGGCTACCAGATCACAGCGTGGAACGGGAAAGGTGAGGAAGATTTGGAATTCGGAGAATATGCTTAATGATGTTATTTGAAGGATAACCCCTCCACCAAAATATTTCCCTCATTGTACAGATCTGTAATTAGTTCTCTGGTGTTCTAAAATCCAGAAAGATCTGAAATGTTCTTTATGAAAAACTCATTTGCTGGGAAAATTCGACCTAAACAAACACATTGCTATTTGTCATCTTTGTTTTGCCCACTTAGTGTAAATCAGGGGTGTCAAAACTGCAGCCTGCGGGCCAACTGCGGTCCGCAATCCATTTTTAATTGACCCACAGCAAATTCCAAAAAGATATTTAGTTTACTTAAATAAACCAAGTGAGGCAATACATACTTCACCTCGAGTGAGTGGCCTGGCTGTTTGTGTATTTTACTGCATATGGCCCTTGGTAAAAAACGTTGAAAAACGTTTGGACACCCCTGGTGTAAATGCTTGAGATTTTTTTTTTTAAGAGTTATTATGTTTTATTAATCAGTGCTGCCTCAGAACTGTTGTATGATATGCCTTGTGTACACATACTACTTTCATAAAACCTAAAGAAATTGTGGAACGTTTGGCTCCAGGGGTTTTAAATAAGTGATTATAGATCTGTACTAGAAATTCTGCTAGTTGAGATACATTAGAGTTAACAAATGAACATAGAGAGTGTGTACATAGCTGTACCTTAATTTGTATTGCTTTGTCCATATTGTTCTAAAATTTGATTTTTGTATTGAAGTTACACTGACTTGTTATCTACTTCTGATCTTAATGTAGTTACGTGACCTTGGACAACTTACTTAACCTAATAAACTCAATTTCCTCTTCATAAGAGGCAGGATGATATAGTGTAGTGGTTAACATTTCCTGGGTTCAGGGGTGGCTGGTTAGCTCAGGGGTAGCTGGTTAGAGTGTGGTGCTGATAGCACCAAGGTTGCTGGCTCGATCCCCGCATGGGCCACTGCGCCCTCCTTTAAAAAAAAAAAAAAAAGATTTCGTGGGTTCAAAACCAGCTGTACACTTACTAGCTGTATGACCTTGGCCTATTAACTTCTTTGTGTCTGTTTCTTTATCTAGGGGCAAAATAATAATAGTATCTATTTCATAGGGTTGTTATGAAAAGCAAAAGAATAAGTGTACCTAAAGGATTTAAAACAGTGCTTGGCATCTGGTTAGGGCTGTAAAGACAAAAGTTGTGCTATTCTTG
Source organism: Rhinolophus sinicus (assembly GCF_057876585.1). Lineage (NCBI taxonomy): Eukaryota > Metazoa > Chordata > Mammalia > Chiroptera > Rhinolophidae > Rhinolophus > Rhinolophus sinicus. Next base: position 20,586,854 of record NC_142501.1, read on the forward strand.
TATCCTCATGTTTTAGCCTAGTACCTTGCAAATCCTGCTCCAAAATCTAAATATTTCTCACCGTTCCTGCTCTACTCTTTGATCTGGTAACCTTCTATGATGGAAGCAGGATAATTTCTACTGCTCAGTCTCCAAGATCAGTCTCACTACTTATTAGATTGAAATGTATTTCCTAAAATCTTTAATGTATTATCTGTGATAACAGAGAGACAGTTACTACTGCTTGGACTGCAGCTGTGGTAAGTTAAGTGTTTCTGATATTTGCTTAATACTTTTTTTTTTTTTCTCTTTCTCTAATCTTTTTTATTTTCCCAGAGTCGAACAGACGTATTACTGGAGGGGCTATGCAACTGTCGTTTACACAGCTAACTATAGATTATTATCCTTATCACAAAGCAGGTATGTATAACAATCTCTTTAAATACGTAAATCTTGCTTTATAATTATATGGCCAATTTGTTTCTTTTTTGTTTGTTTTTTTATTATTTTGTTTTAATTTTTTAAAGGGAAAAGAGATCAAGACATTTGTTATTCCCTCCCCACCACAGTATCTTCCCAAGAGAATAAAATTGCCATAAAAAATATTCATGGATTTTATATTGAGGTTTATGTAGATAATTAGAAAGTATAATTGTTAGAAATTGGCAATATGTATAATTTTTAGAAATTGACAATATTCTAAATAATTAGTTTAAAACTTAAAAAAGTCATAATTCAGAGGACATATATTTGTGTTATTTTAATTGTAACAAAAGCAAGTTATTAATATGTTTGAATTTTTAAATGACATATTTAGTTTTTGGGTTTTTTTTTAAAAAAAAGGAGGGCACAGCTCACAGTGGCCCATGCGGGGATCGAACTGGCAACCTTGGTGTTATTAGCACCATGCTCTAACGAACTGAGCTAACTGGCCACCCCTATTTAGATTTTTTTTTTTCCCCAAGTCAAGTTGTTGTCCTTTCAGTCTTAGTTGTGGAGGGTGCTGTTCAGCTTCAAGTTGTTGTCCTTTCAGTCTTAGTTGTAGGGGGCGTAGCTCAGCTCCAGGTCCAGTTGCTGTTGCTAGTTGCAGGGGGCGCAGCCCACCATCTGCTGCAGGACTCGAGGAATTGAACTGGCAACCTTGTGGTTGAGAGCCCACTGGCCCATGTGGGAATCAAACCGGCAGTCTTCAGAGTTAGGAGCATGGAGCTCTAACTGCCTGAGCCACTGGGCCAGCCCCTAGATATTTTTTAAAAATTAAAAAGAATAAAACAAAAGGGTAACAGTGATTTTAGCTAAATTGTAGGAGTCTAGGAACTGTTTAAAAAAAATCTTTTCTATACTTTCTAAATATCATCAATAAGTAAGATTTAATAGGCTCCTTGATAATCAAGTATTGGTAGGTTGTCCCCCAAATAATATAAACAAAAAGTAGTGTCTTTATGGCCAAATTAAGTAATTTGACCTTAAACCCACCTCTGCATTTTGGTGGTACATGGCTTTTTTTTTTTTTTAATTCACACAATAAACTATAATGAGTTTTCTAGGACTTTAAAAAGTGATAAGATATTTCTGTTCATAAATTTTCATTTTCCAGTGTTTGTCACCTCTGTGTCAGTGCCTGACAGAATTTAACATTTAGACGGTCTGTTTTGATTTTCGCTTGCAGGGCTTTATTTTACATTGTTCCTCCTGATTCATAAGTTACTTACGTATACTTAAAATAATTTTACTATAGAAATCATTCATATTGGGAAGTGAAACTTTCAGTCATAAAGTAGATTTTATTTTCTTAACCCTTTTATGTACATAATGCTTTCTTTAGTTGCTATAGAAGACCTAATAATCCTGATTTTTTTTTAATTTTCTCTCCAAAAAAACATAGATATGTTTTTATGCCTGATGTCCATCTTGAGGATTTTTATTGCTTTCTTCAGTTTTTTAATAATCCTCATCTTATCGTTTTTTTATAAATTTTTGTTAGTCACTTTACAACAAAATCTTTGATGAAAAGATTTTTTTCTTTGGTGGTATTTTCTGGGATTCTGCCTCATGGCAATATGCCAGGAAGTTGAGTGTTCATGAAGATTGACTAGCAGTGCTGCTTCTCATTGAAACTTTGAGTGATATTCATCCAATGGTGGGTTCTAGATAGAAACCCTCCCAGGTTATTTGCTTTTTTGATATTCTTTTCCTCTATTCTAAATGTCCATATTTTCTATGAGTAAAATCTATAGTAAACGAAGGCTGAAATTTATTGGAAAATTAAAAACTCCCTTGAGAATATGAATAAATCTCATTAGAAGCATTGCTATAGTAGAATAAACGAAAATTGAGAACTTTTCAGTAAAATTTCTGTTATTCCTTTAACAGGAGATAGTTGTAATCATTGGATGTATTTTAGTGATGCGACCAAGACAAAAAATGGATGGGCCAATGAGTTGTTACATGAATTTGAATGCAACGTTGAAATGCTTAAACAGGCTGTAAAGGATCATAATGTAGGTTCACCTCCTAAATCCCCAACACATGCCTCTCCCCAGCACACACAAACAGGTATTTTACCTATAACAACATTATGGCATTCCCCTAATATTAATTTGTGTGTGTGTGTGCGTGCGTGTGTGTGTGTGTGTGTGTGTGTGTGTGTTCATAATATGTTCTGTGTAAGTAAGTATTATGTTTAATTAATGTATAAAAATCCTGTACCTTATTCATACCAGAGTCTTATGGAACAAAGCCCTTTTTAAATTAACATGACGAATATAAGAGTAATATCCAGGTAGAATATTTCAGACACTTAAATGGCTAGTAAATCTCTCTTTTTAACAAGAATTCCAGCCAAAAGTTATTATATGATACAATATTAAATGTGATATAACTATGATTTCTATTTAAAGGATAAACATCACAAAAAAAGAATAATCATCACAATAACTTACATTTTTATATCAATTTATATATAAGGTATTTCTACATATATTAATCTCATTTGAGAAATTAGAGTTCATCTATATTTATAGTAGCTGTAACAATAATAAAAGAATGACTTAGGGAAAAATTTGCAATAAATTGAAAAGAGTTTTGTTTCCCACAGAGAAAGACTCAGCTCTGAAAGGGACTTCCAGGACACCATCAGTATTATCTCAACAATCCAAAGCTATGTTAATGTCTAGTTCTGTTGTGGTTAGACTTGCAGATTTCATTGTATACCAGGTATGTTTTACTTTTTAAATTACATCTTCTGGTAAATACTTTTTGTATCTCCCGCAAGCAACTCTTACAAACTAATGCCACCGTTTTATTTAAAAATGGCCAGTTTTATGAAATGGTTAAATTAGACAGGACAGAAAATATCAGCTCACTGATTTTTGTTTATGTTGTTAACCAGAATTAGGCAAACTGTGAGGTTAAGGTTACAGTCTTCAAGGTTGCCAAGTCTGCGCAAGACTTCTGACACCAATTCCAAGGCCAGGGGTTTCCCTAAACTACCCACAGATTCAAAATTCACTAGAAAAATTCACAGAACTTGCTGAAATCAGTTATATTCAGAGTCACATGTATTGTAGGGGAAAGAATACAAATTAGAGCCAGCCATAGGAAGAGAGCATAGAGTGGAGTCTGGGAGGACAGGAGAACTTTCTTGTCCACAGGACACATTAGCCTCCTGACATGGATATGTAACAGTATGTATGAAATGCTGCCCACATAGTTGAGTTCAGTCTCCAGGTGACCCAAAGTGTCTATCCTCTAAACACTATTAAGGCTATCCAAGTATGGCCAGCCCCACTCTGAGATATCTTGTGAGCATGAACTATCAGTAGTGGTCTGGGGTCCACCATCAATGGGAAATTCCAAGAGTTTGGACTTACCTCCCAGGAGCAAGGACAAAGGCCAGACCTCTCTTTGGAGGTCAGATTCCTTATTGCACAATTGTCTCAGTGGAAGAAACTAAAATACCTGTTTTGCTTTACTGAGCTGCCAAGTATTGGCTATACTGTGAATATAAATATATAGCTAAGGACTCTGTCCCATTTATACTAACCATCTTACTCAGTCTGTAATCTCACGACATAGTCTAACCTCACCGTCCTTTGAGATAAACACAATATGTGACTTATTTAAAAAAAAAAAAAAAAAAAGGATTTCAGATGTATATTAGCATTTATGAATTGTTCTCGTTCATTTTGATAAGCGTATGGCTTTGAGACTTAGTTTTCTATCTGAGCAGTTTTCATTTTACTTACTGGTTTTCAACTAGGGCCGATTTTGCCTCCCAGTGGACTTTTGGCATTGTCTAAGGACAAGTTTGGTTACCACAGTTGGAAAGGGTTGGTGCTGACATCTAGTGGGTAGAGACCAGTGATGCTGCTAAACATTGTATTAATACAATGCGCTGGACAGCTCCCACAACAAAGAATTATCTGGCCACAAATGTCCGTAGTGCCAATTTTGAGAAACTCTAATTTAACAGTTATTTTCTTATTGTGCAATTGCTTCTTTCTTTACATTCTGTATATAATGCATCTTATTTGAAGCAGACTTTAAATCATGAGATTTAAATAATTTCATACGGAAGTGGGGGAAAGAAATTATCCATAATCTCGAATGCTTGAGGGTGAAATACAGTAAAGAAGTCCCATATACACAAACACACCGAAACAAAGCAAAAAATAAAAGTAATAGGAAGAAAATAAAATAGTATGTTTATTCCATTTTGAGTAACTTTTTAATTATTAAAGGAAAAACGGGAATAAGCTGCTGTCTATTAAAATCACTTGACACTTTGAGTTGGAAAGGATTTGTTTCCATATATGCAGAGAAATGCTTCTTAATTAGATAATGTAAGGAACTGACTTAAATTTATAAAGACTGTACAAACAATCAAAAGATATCATTAGCAATCTACACAAATGGAAACAAACCGTTGAAAAGCATTCCACTTTATATGAGAAATATACACGTTTGCTGAATGAGTGAGAAAAGTTAAAATAACCTCAAGATACATCCCTGGATCTACTAAACAAGCATAAATAAATGAAATTGATAAAACTCTATTGGTTGAACTTTGGTAAGTTAGTATGTACGTTTTTAATATAAATAATCTCTTTTGGTTGGAGAGTGAAAAAATATAACAAGAACCTTAAAATTAATAGTCTTTTATACAGTACATAGTGGAGAAGCATTTTAGTCTTGAGAACTTGGATCTGTGTCCAGACTCTACCATTTACTTATTTTATTATCTTATAGAAATATTCTATGTTATTTTAATGCTAAAAATAATAATTTTGCAGAGGATGTTGTACAGATTTAATTTTGTAATTGATAAGAATCCAAAGAGATTATAGTTTTCTGAATAGTTGATTGGTATTATTTAAAAATAATTTAATGTGAAGTTTAATATATAGTAAACTTTCATTGAAAATTAACCATTAATAAATGATTGGAAGTAGTTTTAAAAGTTTGAAATGATGTCTATGTTGCATACATTCTTTGGAAAGGGCTTTATTCAGTGTTACTTCAGTAAACTTATTTATGTTTTCAGGTCTCTACAGCAGAACAATATCGTTCTTCCCCCAAAAGTATGATTTCTTGCAATAAAAAATCCCTGTATCTTCCACAAGAAATGTCAGCTGTCTATATAGAATTCACCGAATATTACTATCCAGATGGCAAGGATTTTCCAAGTAAGAGTTTCCTATTTTGTAATTATTTGTCCATTACTTGGAAAATTGTTTTTTTTTTCCTTGCTAACATTTTCAATTTTATAAATGTGAAAACAGAAACAAAGGTCTATTGTTCTTTACTTTTGTTACTTCTGTGTAGTATACTGTAACTCTAGTATAGCATTTTTACATGTTATTATTTGTTCATGTGTTTTCTCTCACTAGTTTGTAGCATACTTGATGTCAGGAATTGTGTAGGATTCATGTGTCATTTTATCCTTGAGCTTTGACTCATTTTTGTACTCAGTAACTGTTTGTTTAATGAAAGTTAGATTATTTGTAGAATAAGGTCATTTTTTTCCTTTAGTGAAACTCTATTTATATTTCTGCTATATAAAAATCTATATTTCATTGAAAAATTAATAATGAAGTTATCCTTTTAGGTACAGAGAATTTTTTGGGCTAGTTTTTAATGCCCATATGTGTACCTTGGACAACTTCTGGCACTTGTCTTTAGTTAGAAACATTGAATTACATGAAGTTTTATTTGCAAGCTACTTTATCTACCTAAAGTTAAAATGATTATAATTTGTGTTCTTTGAATATTAAAATTATTTGTTATTGTCTCAGTTCATCAAGGAGTCCTTTAAAGTAAAATTTGCCTTTGTTTATGTGGTACCTTTTTCATTACTGTAGTTGAAAATCATAGTTAAGGAAAATGTTTAAATGAAATAGGATATGTTACTGGAAGAAAAACATTTTATGTCCTCTCTTTAAAAGTGGAACTCCAAGATAGTTTGACCTACTTTACCCATTTGTTTAATATTGACTTTGTATAGGTTCTTAGTTTCAGAAGGGAATTTCTGATGCTCATGCCTTTGTTTATAAATAAAAAGAAGGTAACCTGGAAATTACTTTGGAGAATTAGATATCGAGCTATTTTATCTCTTTAATTTTTGTTTGTGCCAAACTTGTGGGATCTAGTCTTCAACATTTTTATGCTTTTCAACAGTCTTTGGTATATTTCTCATTTGTTTGTTTTCTTCTACTTTCCTGACTAAAACAATGAGAAAATTAAGATAGGTTAAGACATGTGATCAGTACCTTATAAACAGTAAAATGACACAGCTAAAACTCAAGCATGGGTCTTCTAAATTGAAATTCATTGTTTTCAACCCCCACTGTTTCCCTAGCCATTTCTCTATAATTAGGTAATCCTATTTTTTTCAGCCTTCTCCCACATACCTCTCCCCAACAAATTATTTTCCTTAAATAATGCATCATTGAGCTAGAAATTTTTCTCTTTTAGTGAGGACTGGTTTCCTGGATTTCTGACTTTTAATCAAGGTTTATTTCTATCAGTTTTGTTAATGTGTGCCAAAGGAATAATAATCCCATTCTATAATCTATACTTATTTTCCTGATAAAAATATAAAATTCCTTCCCAGCAGTTTAAGGCTTTACCACCTAGATACCTAGGAGAGGAATCGCTAGATTATGTTTAACAGGTTTTAATTTAAATTTTTATTATGGAAAAATTTACAATATATGCAAAAGTAAAGAGGGTAGTATATTGAATCACCAAGTATAAGGATCCATTTTCAGTCCTCATGTTTCATCTCTCTGTTAAATAAGTGATCCAACTTTAAAACCATATAACTTTTTAAATAATTGTAAATGTAATATGTTCATTATATTGAAAAGAAAATGCCAAAAATAGAAAATGGTCCATGAGCCTACAATTTAGAGACAATGCTAAAACATAAGTGTATTAGTTTGCTAGGGCCGCCATAATAAAGAACCATAGATGGGGTGGTTTAAACAAAAGAAATTTATTTCTTCACAGTTCTGGAGGCTAGACGTTCTAAATCAAAGTGTCAATATGGTTGTTTCCTCAGAGGCCTCTCCTTGGCTTATAGATAGCATCTTCTCACGTGGTCTTTCCTCGGTGTGTGTCTGTTTCCTGATCTCCTCTTCTTGTGACACCTGTCATATTGGACTAGGACCTGTTCATATGAACTCATTTTTACCATAATTGCCTCTTCGAAAGTTCTGTCTCCATAAACAGTCACATTCTGAGATACTGGAGGTTAGAACTTCAGCATATTCGTTTTGAGGGGACACAGTTCAGACCCTAGCAACAAATATAGTGTTAGTCCTGTTTTTAATGTATGTGTTTTTTTAACGTATTTGATTTACAACCTGTTCTTTTCCTTTAATGATGTGAGAACATTCCAGGTTTCTACAAATTCATTTTAAATGTCTTTAGTAGCTACATAAATAATCTATTTCATAAGTAGATCCCTGTTAGAAACTGCATATAGATCTTTCTACTGCTTAGTGTACCAGGTTTCTTCCTTTCTCCCAGAGCTGCATTCATGGTTCTTTCCTTCTGTGCTCTAGTCTTGCGGACTACATTTGCTCGCTAGTCTTCTCTGTGGCTGCCGTCATCACTTAATCTATACCTGAGATCCCTCTCCATCCTTCCCTTCCCGAGTGTGACGTGATCTCCTCAGCACTTCATTCCTGGCTAGTCCCAAAGACAAGCACCTTTACATCCCAATTGAATGTCTCTGTTGGAGCTTGAATTACAATTTTTCTACTTTCATGTCTGTCTTGTGTAATAGTCTATGAATTTTTTAAGGAAATGGACCATGCCCAATTTTTTTTCGTGCCCTGTTTGTTTTCTTTCTTATTCTTTTTGCTTAATACTACACAAAATACAGTTGGCATTCAATGAATCTTTTGCTGAGAGTGAATGAATGAATGAATGAATGAACGAATGAATGAAAGCAAAAGAAATCCTATTCAGAACATTGTACAATGCTGTCTCAACTGGTATCCCACACCTTGAGCTTATTTTCCTTAATATAGTTTAAAGGTTCTAGATATGCATACTGTTCCCTTTCATAGAAGTAAATAGGTCTGAATTTTTGGAATAAAATACCTTCATTAGACGCTCTGAAAATGGTATTAGCTTTTATGATACAAATATGTATATGTGGATTTCACAAAGTGATGTGTACTGTAATTATACATATTAGTTTAACATATATTAGCACTAAAACATTTATCCAACCCCTAAGCATTGTGATATTTTGGAGGAGCTATGTAAAGGAGTGTATTCATTTGATTATTTAAGAGGTATTTGAGTTTTTACTTTGCACCAAGCACTATTCTAGGTATAGGAGTAAGTGGAGAATAAAACTATACATGATCCTTCTTCTCAAGGAAGATCTGCCTAGTTTACCACTTCCATAAGAAATTAGTCATTAGATGTGATTCTCTCATTTTAAAGGATTCAGATTAAGATTTGGGTAGTAAAAGTCCTTACAGAAATAAGACATTAAGGACTACCACTTTGATGTGATACTTCATCAAGAAGGTAAGGGTTTTTTGAAGTTTGCTTCTTGGTGACAGTACCATTAGGAAAAGAAATCTAAAGAGTACGTCCTATTTATACAGTTTGTTTTAGAATAACTTGTATATTTTTCAGTTAGCGAAACAGAGAAAAATGTTTTTTGTCTATCTAAATTTGTTTACTCTCATCCACACGTGTCACTTTAATTTTGTAAATAACATCTGAAAAATTTTTTACCTTAATTAAAAAAGAATAAAACTTGTTAAAAATGTCTTTTCTGTTTTCAGGGAAGATTGAGAACTATCTGTTCATTAAAAATCTTTTAAAAATTTTTTTCTCCACAGTTCCATCTCCCAACCTTTATAGCCAGCTGAATGCACTACAGTTTACTGTGGATGAAAGAAGTATTCTATGGTTAAATCAATTTCTGTTGGATTTAAAACAGAGTCTTAATCAATTTATGGCTGTATACAAGTTGAATGACAATTCAAAATCTGATGAGCATGTTGATATTCGAGTTGATGGCTTAATGCTAAAGGTACCATATAAACAAGTGGCTATGAGAACAAAACTATTTTTACAGAAGAAGAGTTAACACCGTTATATTTCCAGGTTGTAAGAGGGATGCTGAAATATAAATCACCTTCATGGCAATCTTAATTTTGATTTTGAAATTTCAGTTTTAATTTTGATTTTCAATTATAGGAGTGTTGAGATTTTTTCCTACTTCTTTCTCTACCTTCCTTTTATTTTGTTTTTTTCATTGCTCATCCATTTGACAGTAAGCAGAAGTAAAATTTAAATCAGTCATTTTTTTTCCTACTTCTTACCAGAGCTGAAAAAATTTTTCTTTTAAGGAGGGTAAATAATACAGTGATGTTTTTAAGTTATATCTGGGTTTTGTTTGTTCACATTCATTCTATTAATATTCAACAAGAATAGAAAATTCCTTTATATTATAGCCAGGTAGTTGATAATTTGAATACCATGGATATTTAAACTTTAAAGGAGGGAAATTTTAAAAAATAAGTTAAGTGTAGTAAATAGGATAAGACTTGGCGTGGATGAAAATTTCATTTGCTAGATCTGTTGCTGGTAGACTAAATTTATATACTTAATTTCTCTGTAAAATGAGGTTAATAATATTCAACAATTGCATTGCAGAAATGTTTTAAAGATATCTCAGAGATCCTATAATATTCACTGTAGAGACACATTTTATAACATTTACAATTATAATTTAAGATACAGTTATATAATCTTTACATTTTCTGAGTAGCAGTTTTAAAACCAGTCACTTTGAACTCTTTGATGTGAATATTTTAAGAAATGGGGTTAATTATTTCTGGAAAGTTATTTTAGTAAATAATTGGACCTTTACTCTTAAATTAATTTTCTTAATAGTTTTCTCCCAGAAAAGGGATTCTAATGACATCTGTCTAGTCATTCCATTTACTCATTTTTCCAAACTGCTTGGGTTTAAAATATCCTAATAAAAAATTCCCTTTTTTAAACTTGGCACCTTCTTATATATAGTCAAGGCATAGTAAGCATTTGATAGTACTGATTTAATTCAATTTTGTTCTTTTTATTTTGTGATATGTTGTATGCAAATATATATGTATGTTATATACATTATTTATTATGTTTGTTTTTTTAAGTTGTTCTTTTCTTAGTGGTTAATCTTTTAAGTCCCTTTCATTCAGTTTAATAAAAAGATTTGGGGGAGAGAGTTAGTGTTTTATGTCTGGATAGGGAAGTGGGGGGATGTCAAAAAGAATTCCTGAGCTAAGTCATGTTCTTGATGATGTTATCTTCAAGACAAATGGATTTGTGAGTTAGACTTGATGGGTGTTTTCTCTTCCAGCTCGTCATTCCTTCTGGAATGAAACCTGAACGCCATGAAGATCAGCCGTGTGCAGTCTCTATTCAGAGCTCTGAAGTGACTGCTACAAATACTAGGCACTGTCCCAACTGTCGTCATTCTGACCTGGAAGCTTTGTTCCAAGACTTCAAAGATTGTGATTTTTTCAGTAAAACATTTACCAGCTTCCCCAAATCTGGTGAGAATTTTAATCTTTTGCATCCAATCTTCCAGAGACATGCTCACGAGCAAGATACCAAAATGCATGAAGTTTATAAAGGAAATATTACTCCCAAGTTGAATAAATACACTCTTAAAACTTCGGCTGCCACGGATGTTTGGGCTGTGTACTTTTCTCAATTTTGGATAGATTATGAAGGGATGAAAAGTGGAAAAGGAAGGCCAATAAGTTTTGTAGACTCTTTCCCTCTTTCCATCTGGATTTGTCAACCAACGAAGTATGCACTGTCACAAAAAGAGCGACAGACTTGTAATCAAGTAACTCTAAATACATCACAGAGTGAATCTAGTGACCTGACTGGCCGACTGAAGCGGAAAAAGCTCCTGAAGGACTATTACAGTACCGAGTCTGAGCCTTTGACAAATAGTCAGAAACCTTCTTCAGACACATTTTTAAGGTTTTCCTCTTCATCATCTGATGCAGATATTCACGTCCTGGTTCACCTTCATAAACATGTCAGTATGCAGATCAATCACTACCAGTATCTGCTCCTGCTTTTCCTCCAAGAGTCACTTATTCTGCTTTCCGAGAACTTAAGGAAAGATGTAGAAGCTGTGACCGGCAGTCCTGCTAGTCAAGCCTCCATTTGCATTGGAGTTTTACTTAAAAGTGCAGAAGTGGCTCTTTTGCTACATCCGGTGGATCACGCAAATACTCTTAAGTCTCCTGTTTCTGAAAGTGTGACCCCAATGGTTCCTGATTATTTGCCTTCAGAAAACGGAGAATTCTTGTCTTCAAAAAGAAAACAAGTTAGTAGAGGTATAAATCAAATTAGAAGTGTAACTGTTAATCATATGTCAGACAACAGATCTATGAGTGTTGACCTTAGCCATGTCCCTCTGAAGGATCCTTTGCTGTTTAAATCAGCCAGTGATACAAATCTGCAAAAAGGCATTTCTTTTCTGGATTATTTATCAGATAAAAATTTAGGGAAAATAAGTGAAGATGAAAGTAGTGGAATTATTTGCAAAAGTGGTTCACAAGAAATTGGATCAGAAACAAGTGACAAAAAGGATTTATCTTATACAAATTCAAATAGAATCTTAAATTCCAGAGAAGATGCAAGTGTGTTGTCATTTGATAACGAGGGTTCTCAAAACATGCTTTCAAATAGTTCAACTAGTAAAGGAAATGAAACCACAGAGTCGATCTTTAAAGCTGAAGATTTGCTTCCAGAAACAGCTTCACTCTCTGAGAACGTGGACATCTGTAAAGAAGAAGCACCCCCAGTTAGAACACTTAAGTCCCAGTCATCTTTAAGGTAACAACATAGTATTGGAATTTGGGGTTCTTTTGTTTTGCTGTGTGTGTGCGTGCATGTGTGTGTGTGTGCGTGCGTGTGTGTGTACATGTATGTGAACATATTCTGTTTTTGGACAGAAAATGTCATGCCAAAATCCGCCATTGTTAGATTTAATACTTGGAAAGGTAGTTTTTTCAATCTATGAGAACACTGAGTGTATGTTTGTAAAATATAATTTAAAAACTTGTAGCTACTATATACATATTTTTATTTTGTTAGACGTAATTTTTAGAAATAATTTCTTTTCCTTATATGTGATGATTTTCTAATAATTTTGTTTGTGAACAGTGGAAAGCCTAAGGAACGGTGCCCACCCAACCTGGTTCCACTCTGTGCTTCCTATAAGAGCATGAAAAGAAGCTCTTCACAGACCTCACTGGACACCATTTCACTTGACAGCATGACATTGGAAGAACAGTTGTTAGAAAGTGATGGAAGTGATAGTCGTATATTTTGGGAAAAAGGTAAAGCAGTACAGTTTAAGAATTTATATTTTATATACATACATATCTTAGAATTGATGTTTAAGTATTTTTAGTTATATTCAATAATATACAGCCCCCAAAATACTTATTTATACACACATACATGCATAATACAAAGAGCATTGTACCTAACTTTCTAATAGTGGTTCCAGAGCTTCTTTTTAACAGATATTGCTTTCTTTTTGTGGCTGACATCCAGCAATTATTTGTATACAGTCATTTAGGTCATAAAACAGAGAACATTAAGGCTCCAAGCCTCGCTCATAGAGGCTCCTATATCTGGAGTTTTGACTACTGGCCTTAATTAGCATGATAGATTCTCAATTATGTGGTCCTAGGACTAGAATTTTTTCAAACTGGATCTACTGATTCCCAGGATTCTCTCACATGATTATACATGATGGAACTACATGATTGCCTGATTTTATTCGGGGGCAAATAATGCCGCGATAAAGACCAGTAGGAATGGCTTAGAATTGGATGCATCCCCACCACACTGGGGACTTTGTGAACAGGAATAAAAGCATGGGCCATAGCCAGAGAGTAAGAGAGCAGAGACACATACAGATTACTTTGTGTATGAAAGATAATAAGCCTATTGACACAGTTGAAAACAGCTCAGGTAAGGAAAGACTCATAGCTTCAGAAACTGAAGCTTAGAGAAATTAGTATACAGTCGGGAAGTAATAGAGGCAGATTTGGAACTCAGCTAGTCTGAGTCAGGAGCCTAAGCTTTTAACCAACCAGTCTGCTATGCTAGCTCCCCAGAGTTGGGAAATGATTGCCACATGTAAACAAAAAGCCCTGATCTAACCCCAGTCAGTATAGGCAATTCAGCAATCTCCTTTCCGGCATACTCTACCAGCTAAATGTAGAGGAGATACTGATAGGGTCATAAAAATATATTCTGTATTCACAGATAGCTCTATTGCCTAGTTCCTCTGTTCCCTTTATGGTTTAATAGCCTACCTTAACAGATGATTTCTGTTTTGTGAACAAAATATCCTTCAAAAACAGTGTTCCTGTAGAAGATATCCCTACTTACTCTCAAAAAGCATCAGCAATTTTCTTATTATTTCTAAAAATTAAATAATAAAAATGATTGCCACTCAATTTGGAAAATATAGACAACAGCAATTTGGAAAATAAAATGACCCCGAACTTCCACAATTTAGAACTATAATTTATTCTGTGAATTTGTATATATATCCATATATATGTATTTGGTGTCATATTACATTTATGGTTTTCTTTTTATCACATGTAAGCATTTTCTAATGTTATTTAAACTCCTTTGAAAATGTTTTTAAAGTCTGTATTAAACTGTCATAAGAATGTACCATAATCTTTTAATCATTTCTCTGATATTGGATGTTTAGATTGTTTATAGTTTTTACAGTTATACAAATGCTATAATTAATATCATTGTTCATAAATTTTGTCTGCATTTCTAATTACTGTCTTAGAATAGATTCCAGCAGTAGACTAATTTTTAAGATCCTGAAAAATATCAAGGCATTGATTGTGTGTGTAACATTTAAATGATATACTCTTATGACTATATAGTCCTAATTCTTCTGAACTGTAATGATTTTATGTCAGAGGAATTGTTTTTCATTTGGAAGACTCTAGTTTTCTGTTTTTTTTTGTTTTAATTTTATAAGAAATATATGGATATGCTCTCATTGTAAAAAAAATCAGATATTTTGAAAATATCTAGAGTAAAAAATGAAGGTATCACTTTAAACCACCCTTACTCTGCCCTCGATACAATTCCCCACTCCAGAAATAACTACCATCAACTTTTGGTATATGCATATACTGTATACTTCCAGACTTTTTGTATGTATTTTTATATACATATGTGTACATTTTTATATATATGTATATGTATATATATACACGCACACACAATAGCATAAGAAACATGTATACAAGGGCAAAAAAAAGTAACATGTATACAAACAGATTAACTTACACGTGTATGTATATGTGCGTATAGATTTCTGCATATATATACATATTTATGAGCAAACAAACATAAAACTGGACGACCATTCCACCACAGGCTCCTAACTAGTCTCCCCGTTTTTATTTTTCTCAATTTTCGGTTCATTCTTCATTCCATAGGCAGAATACTCTTTATAAAATAAATACTATTGTGTCGATTTCCATTTTAATCCTGACAACTTCTCACTGCTGTAAGGCTAATAAGTTGAACAACTTTGACATTTCTGACAATGTTCTGTGTACTGTGGCCCCAGCTTACCTTTTCTGCTATTGACCCATGTGCTTACTACACTCCGGATGTGCTATAGTATATTTCAGTCTTCTGTTTCTTCATGGTGACAAACTTTTTTCCACGTCAGAGTCTTTATACCTGTGCATTGAATGCCCTTTTTTCTTTCTGTTTACATTAGCTTAACCCATGACTATGTTAGGAACTCCTTGTGAAATGTGAGTTTACTATCTCCTCATACTCGTACCACAGTTGCATTTATGTACATCTTCCCTGGTCCTAAAAATTATTTTATTCATTCTTGCAGTAGATAATTTATTGATCACCTACTATGTTGCTAGGCACTGGGTGAGAAGCTGATTATATGGTAGTAAATATAATGAAGACATTGATGCGTGTTTTGTATGTCTTTGGCTTTTCTAATCTAATTTTTCTAGTAATTTAGTTTTACAGTATTTTTTTAAAGTATTGATCTGTGACAGACACAAAAATTTTAAAAAATTGTCTTTTAGCACAGAGAATTTGAGAAATACTGAAATATGGCACATTGAGAAATTAAGGCAGGTAGAAAAAGACAGAAAATGATTATTACACTGGTGATAGTGGCATTAACTTCACATAGAAGATAGTTAGGAGTTCCGAGAGCATACTGTAAAGAAAAATTAAGTGATCAGACTGGGATGGTTCAATGTAGGATAGAGTAGGGGGTTCAAGCTGGTTGAGCAGGAACCTGCTGGTTAGACCAGCACCAGGCCCACAGTGGGGAGAACACAGGTGTGGTCAGCTGGGGTAGATTTCTTTTCAGACTGTCTTAAGTTTAGGGCTTTAGTATCTCTAACATTTTATTGTGAGAAGTTATTCTTATTTCTAACTAATCACAGTTTAATTTTTCTTTGTTTTGTCTCTTAAACAAGGCAATGCTTAAGAAAGGGTTAAAGAGATAGTCCATTTTGGTTAGATAAATGTGATATTTTTGGATCATGTGTAAAACTGATTTTAATTTATTCGTTCATTTTTGCATTATTTCAGGTATTAAAAAGAATTCAACTACAAATTTTCAGAGCCCAACAGGTAGTGCAAATGCCAGTGCAAACCTACAGAATTATGGTGAAACCTCCCCAGATGCCATGAGTACAAATTCAGAGGGTGCTCAAGAAAATCATAACGACCTGGTAATCATTTCAGAGAGATTCTATGAAGAGAAATGCGACCAACTTTATCTCATTCAATATGTACACATTTTAAGACATTAATATATGAAATGAATTGACTTGGATTGTGGATGATTGATTCACTTTGCTCTTTCTACTCTTGAAAATTCTTACCTGTTAGTGAATTTTCTCTGAATTATACTTAAAAAAATACTTTTTTTCAAATTGAGAAAGGGTGGTTCTATCTTTTTCCTGTCTTTTATTTTTCGACCTTTATTTTTTTTTAGTTCCATTTAAAAACATTCTGAAAACTTTTGACGGTAAGGATGGTAATCAGTTCCTTTGAGGGGCTGTCTACAAAACAAATACATTATTGGTTTATTTAAGCCCTCTTCACCCAGTGAGATAATCTATAAATGACTTAGGAAATATGTTCAGCTTTTAGTGAAAATAATTTTGGTAATTAATTATATGGAAATGTCATATTATTAGTCTTTGTGCTGTAAAATAATTTTTCTCTTGACTGAATAAGAAGAGAGGAAGCTGAAGTTTGTCATTATACTATATTAACTACATTTTGTTAATCACAGTATATATTTGGTTTATTAGGCCACAATTGTATTTTTAGAGGGGATAGTAGTTTCCTGTGTCATTTTTAAAATTTTGATTTAAATTACTTAGTATACTAATATTATTTATTCAATCATTATTAGATGTCAGTTGTGGTGTTTAAGATTACTGGTGTTAATGGGGAAATTGACATCCGAGGGGAAGATACAGAAATCTGTCTTCAAGTGGACCAAGTTACACCAGATGAGTTAGGCAATATCAACCTTCGGCATTACCTTTCTAATCGTCCAGTAGGTAAGACTTTAATATGATTTAAACATTTTTTTTATATACATATGACTCATCAGCAGTTTTATCTTTGATATAAATTAACTCAAGGAAATTGCATTTATTTAGAATAGTGCAAAGATTTATTCTTTTAGATCACCTTATTGCTGCTATATTGATTAAGTTATTAGAAATATAATCTGTTGAAGATGTACTTTGTAATTTCTTTTTGTTTCTGCTGCTGTAAGTTCCATCTTTTACTTTTTAAAAAAATAAAAAAAGTATCCATCTTTGAGATAATCTGTCTGAGAAACTGACCTCTTTCTGTTTGAAAAGAATGATACAGTAATCCTGGGAGGTCAAACTTAGTTCCACACTAGAATAAATGTCAATTTCTATATTCCATTTTTTTTCTTAAACATTTACTGAGTCTCTACCTCAGAAATAAGTCATCTACAGTTGATTTAGTACCTGTTCTACAAATGTGTTTTGAATGAAAGTGAGAGACACTTTCATGGTCTTATATATCTCTTGGTCTTACTTGGGTCTTTAGATCTCTTTCTCAGCTTTACTTCCCATTATTCTTTTATTTTTTACTCAACCAACCTGGTGTACTTACTCCCTATGTTGGAATTTGTCTTGTACGTTCCTGTCTCTGTATTCTTATTTGCTTGTCATTACTAGTTAGAATTGTTCATTCCCTTCCAAGGTATCTCTTGATTCTCCTTTTCAGTGAACCCTTCTCCATAACCTGATGTGACCCCTTATCATTTTTGGATACTTTTTCTTGGTATTTGGAAAAATCATGTATCCTGTTCTTATGGTCCTTCATTTCAAGATCAATACCTTCACTTGGACGTAGAGGAATACAAGCAACAAACATGCAGTGCATGAATAGAAAAACACATCAAATCATCCCTTTTGCAAAGTTTATATAAAGTTATAATTCATGGTGTTCAGTCATTTGAAGAAATGAGTTTATTAGAATAGTTACACTAAGACATTAAAATGACAATATTCAATTTTTAAACTCTTTTAAAAAGTAATATTTTTCTTTGCTATATATATACAGAGTGCTATATCTGATACATAACATATTGAAATGTTCCATTTTTCTATAAACCAGCATCATGGAAAACAGTTGGCTCCTTTCTTTATTCTATGGGTAGGCTTTGCAGTTTACAATATATCTGCTAAAAAAAATTCAAGTAGCAAGTATAAATCTTGCTATTAATATTAGCAAGTAAAATCTTAATAGCATGCAAAAGGGTAGAAGCTAAGTATATAGTTGGGAAGGTTTCAGCATGAACAAAAAAAAAAGAGATTAAACATAAAATTTCAAAACCTAGACCCTGTTTCATACCCAACCCAAACACTCTTCAAATTGTACAGTCAGGTTATTTCCAGTTGCGCAATTATATTTTTGCTTTATAGCTCACTTAGTACCATATCCTATTGTTTTATATTGATCTGACTAAAAACATTTTGAAATGCTCTGTATGTATGGGTTCATAGTCAGTGCTATCTAATACCTTATTTTTTCCTGCAACTGTCTTAGTTGTTTGTTTGAAGGATTTTAAAAAGGAAAGAAAAACAAGAAGAAAGGAGGGAAAGGAAAGGAAAAGAAAGGAGGAAGGTGAAAAGGGATAAATTGAAAAGAGAAAAAAAAGCTTTAGCTTGAACATTTCAAACATTAATTAATGAGCCATACGAACAAAGATTGTATATGATCGCTTTTGTTTGTTTTTGTTTTTCTATAATGCATGGATTGTGGATTCCTTTAATAGGAAGACCTAAGTATAATAGTTCCATGGCATAAGACGTAATAGGGAGGAGTGGTTTTTGACTAATAAAATTTTTGTTTTATCTCTGCTCCAAGTAAACACTCTTTTTGTTTAAAATTATTTCTTGCTCTCAGGTCTCTGGAGTATGTGTCTGGGGGGGGGGGTGTGTGTGTGTGTGTGTGTGTGTGTGTGTGTGTGTGTAGATATGTAGATATATAGATAGATAAAAGACTAAAATCACATTTAATAAGTTGTTTCTAATTGCTCTTAATTGTTAAATAGACAATTTAATTAACTTGTTTTTCTTGATATAGGAAAAAACCACTAACATATCTAAGTATGTATTCATATGCAGGCTGAGAGAAAATAAACATTTTTCCATCATGAACTGTTGGGGTATTCTTAGGACCCAGTGGACAGATAACTACAACCTCAATAACAGAGACTCAACTTTCCCTTTCTAGAACAATCAGTTTGTTTTTAACTCATGGGTTCTTTGAAATGTGAAACTGATTGTATTTTTCTCTTTGCTGCTAGGAAGGTCATTCTCGGTCTACCTTTGGCACCAATTTAGATAATGTATTTGAGTTATTAACCTTACTACCTATCTTTACCTTTTCTATCCTTATTTTTCTATTGCTTACTTAATTTTTATCTGATTATGCCACGTGCATGTTGCCTTTTATTCTTTTTGGAGCTAGGTAATATAAAATAAACAAAATGTTACCTACCATGAGGGCTAATTTACTTCAGTGGTTCCACTAAGAACTTTATTTTAAATTAGCTATTTTATGGGTTCTTCATTGAAATTTTAAAATTTGTTTTTAAACTCAAGTATTTATATTTCTGTAAACAACCTTAAGTTTTTTTCTGGAACAAGGCTAAGGCGTGTGTGTGTGTGTGTGTGTGTGTGTGTGTGTGTGTGTGTAAATCCATCCATATCCATCCTTTGGTATAATTTCAGTTTTAAGGTTGTCTTCTAATAGAAACATTTTAATGAGGTCTTCTCTATTTAGTTTTCCAATTTTTTAATACCCAGTTTTACTGAAGAAGGTGCAAAATGTCAGGCTTTTGTTACTTCTTGAGAAATGGTTTAAGAGTCACTTTAAATGCCATAACTGTTTCTTTGTTACAGTTATCCATGATATTGCAAATTTATAGATGAGTACATAGCCAGACACACACTTAAGTATCTGAGGTATGCATGATATCGAATTTCTATCATGGCATGTTTTCATATGTTACTAAAAAATAGAAAATATAAACAAGTCAACATTGCAGTAGAAGGTAAAAATTAGGGTGTGTATTGTATGTTGTAAATGTACTATAAATGTAATTTAAATTAAGGATAAATATTAAAACTTTATTATTGCTTTAACATGGTACAAAGTGCCAATAACCTCTGATGACAAATAATCGAGAGTGACATTTTTTAGTAGCCACAAAGTTACCATTTTTATTTGTTGTTTCTCCATAGGTTCTGATCATAAAGCTGTCAGTCACTCCAAATCTTGTCCTGAGATTACTCTAAGATTTGAAAGTGGGCCTGGTGCTGTAATACACTCTTTGCTTGCAGAAAAAAATGGATTTCTGCAATGCCATATAGAAAACTTTAGCACTGAGTTTCTTACATCTTCTCTTACGAATATTCAACATTTTTTGGACGATGAAACTGTTGCATCAGTGATGCCAATGAAGATACAAGTTTGTAACACACAGATAAACTTAAAAGTATGTTAATAAATACTTTTATGTTTTCATGTTATAAATGTTTACTTTGCCTACATGGACTTTAATTCATGTCTAAGAATATGCCTTCTCTATGATACATACTCTGTCAGCATTTATTGAAATAAATTTGTTGGTCTTTGTGGTGAATGATGTAGAGACCCTTCCTAGAAATTAGAAAACATCAAAATAGAATGGGCAGTTTCCTCTCTCTATCAACTAGAAAATGTAAAAATGTATTTTTTTCCTGGCATCTGTGGTATTTAATTTCAGTATTACAGACTCTCTCCAAGCCAGAAAAATCCACCCATATTCAAATAGACAGAAAGAAATAATTCCAATATGCACTGCAAATGATGATTATCAGGATATTATTATTTCTGGGTCTAAGAATTGATCAGTCTCGATGTGACCTCTTCTATCCATAGTTATAGGGGTTCTGTTCAGCTAGTCTTCATATGATTCTTGAGGTTGATTGTTCTATAATTGAACTGTACTTTTAATGAGATCATGGGAGGTGACAGGCACGGTGTTTACCTTTTCCACCATCTTTTTCCAATATATTTCTAACTCATTAAAAATATGATTGTAGTAATGTTTAAGAAAATAATATTTTAATTTTATCATTTACTTTAATAACAACATGCTGATAGTATTTCTCTTTCCTGTAGGATGACAGTCCTCGTAGTAGTACAGTGTCCCGTGAGCCAGCGACTGTAACCGTTCATATTGATCATCTTGTGGTGGAGAGAAATGATGATGGCTCTTTTCATATCAGAGGTATATATGAAAACAATTTAAATGAGCACCTACTGAAATTTGAAATGATGTACATTCTGATTCTTTCCCCTCATACTTATTATTTAATTTATATGTATGAACATATGAAGTACGAAATGATTGAGGGACACTTTCAGTACTTTGTAATAAAATATTACCTATGTATGGATCTCTACCTCAGAAATAACTCATCTACGGTTGATTTAGTACCTGTCCTACAAAATGTGTTTTGAATGGAAGTGAGAGACGCTTTCATGGTCTTATATATCTCTTGGTCTTACTTGGGTCTTTAGATCTCTTTCTCAGCTTTACTTCCCACTGTTCTTTTATTTTTACTCAACCAACCTGGTGTACTTACTCCCTATGTTGGAATTTGTCTTGTACGTTCCCATCTCTGCATTCTTATTTGCTTGTCATTACTCATTAGAATTGTTCATTCCCTTCCAAGGTATCTCTAGCTTCTCCTTTTCAGTGAACCCTTCTCCATAACCTGATGTGACCCCTTATAATTTTTGGATACTTACTCTTCGTACATCAGTTACTTACAGTATATTGCTGTGCATTTAATTCTTCTTTAATGTTTGTATCTTCATTCTAACAAGATTTTTAAGGTCTCTGAGGCTTATATCTTACAAGGTAGTGTGGAGTAATGGAAAGCACTTGAGTCAGTAGACTTGGGTGTTCTAGTCCTCACTTTATTAGTAGCCACTTGAGGGTGAAATATGAGGGACTGATGTATGCTTCTATTTCATCTATCAAAACCTCATGAAATGGCATAAAATGTTAAAAGAAAATAAAGTTATAACAGTGCTACAAATGAAAAATAAATATCATGAGTGGGTCAGAAATTCTAAATCAAGCAACCAGAGGCAAACCCAGAAAAATCTGTAGCTATCAACCCACAAAAGACAGGACTGTTGCTCGGGTAGCAGCAGTTTGTAGGGAACTCTTAACTGAAGAATATTCCCCTCTGGAGTTTGAGATCAACTAGAGCAAACGTAGAAGTCAGGCCAACAAGGATCAAAATGTCAGCTTCATTATGATAAAAGCTCAGGTGGAGAAGATAGCTTAAGTGTGAGAAGATAGGTTTATTCTATGGCTCTTTCTCCCAAATGCTTTAGATACCAAAACTGCAAGTCTGTCTTAGAAAAAGCAGAACCAGAACAGACTGCACCCTTTTTGCAGGCAATGCTTATACCAAAGTCAGAAAACACTGAAACACACACATATACTTCCTATTTCTAAACTCATTAATCAGATAAGTTATACCGTCTGCCTTGTGCAGAAGTGAGAAGGGGAACCACGAGAGCCCAGGAGAACTACTCTAGGAAAAAACTGAAATCCTCTTACATTACTGGGATTGTAAAATGGTGTGGGTGTTTTGGAAACAGTTTGGCAGTAACTCAGAAAGTTAAATAATTATTTATGACCCAGCCATTCTACTCAAGAAGACCACCCAAAAGAAATAAAAACATAGGTCCATGTAAAAACTTGTGCACAAATGTTGACAGCAACAGTATTCATAGTCAAACAGTGGAGAATCGAAATATAATGCTATGAATGAACAAAGAAAATGAGGTATATCCAAACAACGGAATATTATTCAGCATGAAAAAAATGAAATAGTGATAGATGTTATAATACGGAAACTTTAACTACATTGTGCTAAATGAAAGAAGCCCATCATGAAAGATCACATGTTATATGATTCCATTTATATGAAATGTCCAGAATAGGCAACTCCATAGAGACAGAAACTAAGTTAGTGGTTGCCTAGGAGTGGGGGGAGAGAGGAATTGGAAAGGAAGGAGAAGAGACTACTAGGTACAGTGGTTTTTGAGGGTGATGAAAACGTTCTGAGTATGCTAAAAACCATTGGATTGTACACTTCGAATGAATGGGGCGTATGAATTATCATTCAATAATGCTGTTAAAAAATGAAAGTATAATTTTAGAACCATGAAAGATCTGGGGAACCAGGCTCAAGGCTTACCTTCAGTATTCACGTCCTCAAATCACAGTATAGTGTAATCTGGTATGATGGGAAAAATTGCTACTCAACACTGGGCAAGTTGATTTTATAGTTTGTACCACGGTCATTATAGATTCGTAAAATCAACTTTACCACAACTGCTGCAGCCAGTATTATTTCAGGTTTTATGCTAGAAACTTGAATTTGCAGCTGCTGTCACTGTTGCTGCCCTCCAAAAGGAGAAAGAGTCATCTTCCTTCCCTTCTTTTATGATTGGTATCTGAGGGAAATCAAGGGTGAATGCAGTTTGATTGGCATTATCTCAGTCACATGCATGGAAAAGAATATGGAAAATTGAGTAGTAGTTTCCCACATTTATTGAAGGGAACAAATTTTACTCCACAAAGAACTCATAAAAATATGAAATTCTTCACGTATTGGCAGGGATTCTGATGGTGGATGGCCAAAATAAATGACAAAATACCTACTTCAAAAATCAACACAGTAAGAGACAAGTAAATGAATAATACAGTTGATGCTAAGGAAAAGTAGAGACTTTTAAAGAAATGTAATTACTGGGGCAGGCCCGGTGGCTCAGGCAGTTGGAGCTCCGTGCTGTTAATTCCGAAGGCTGCCGGTTTGATTCCCACATGGGCCAGTGCGCTCTCAACCCAAGGTTGCCAGTTCAATTCCTCTGAATCCCGCAAGGGATGGTGGGCTGCGCCCCCTGCAATTAGCAACTGGCAACTGGACCTGGAGCTCAGCTGTGCCCTCCACAACTAAGACTAAAAGGACAATAACTTAAAGCTGAACAGCACCCTCCACAACTAAGATTGAAAGGACAACAACTTGACTTGGAATAAAAGTCCTGAAAGTACATACTGTACCCCAATAAAGTCCTGTTCCTCTTCCCCAATAAAATCTAAAAAAAAAGAAATGTAATTACTGTCCTCAGACAGATGATAGGATTTTGAACTAATAAAACAGAAACAAGCTCTTGTGGAAATAACCAGTTAGAAATCTTTGAAAATTAAAAGCTTGATCTTTGAAGTATAAAAAATAATAGCTCACCGAAAATCCATCAGCTGTAACTTTTCAAGAGATACCCAGAGTATAACCTTTCCCCACCATCTGTAACACTAGCCCTTTGAATTATTATAGTCAGCTTGAATTATGAGTCACTTCCTAAGTCCTGTGTTGTCTTCTGCCTTTGCTTTACTACACTCTGCTTTCAGCCCAGCAACCTGAATGCCATTTAAAAAATGTAATTCATGGTGTCACTTCTCAGCTAAAGACCCTCCACTGGCTTCCTTTCTCACTGTAGAAACATAGGTCCTTGCAGAGGCCTGTAAAGTTTCTCATGGTCTTGCTCTTTGCTGTTCTCTTAACTATCTCCTGTTATTCTGCCCCTTACATCATCCACTCCTGCTACTTTGGCCTTCTTGCTGTTCTTGAACATGGCAAGCATACTTCTGTCTCAGGGCCTTTTTACGTGCTTTTCCCTCTGCTTGGAATACTCTTCCCTCAGATATCCACATGCCTCTCACTTCATCACTTTCTGCAAGAGTCAGCGCAAATCTCCCCCTTAACAGAGAAATTTTCATCCATCATTCCTCATCCCCAGCAGCTCCCTTTCTCCCTACCCCTGATTTATTGTTCTCAATAGGTGCTTAACACCTTTTGATATGCTATATTCTTTTTTGTTTGTTAACTAGAATGTAAATTAGATGAGAGCAGGTGTTCATTTGGTACGCTGCTATTCCAATCTCCTAAAACAGTGTCTGGTACCTAGTAGAGGTTCAAAAAAATACTTGTTGAATGACTGGGTGAATAAAGACAGCTTAAAAACAGAGTGGATGCAGCTGAAGATTGAATAGTTGATCTAGAACAACAATGTCTACTAGAACTTCCAGCTGTCATGGAAAAGGTCTGTAATCTATAATGAAGTGGCTGTTGAGCACTTGACATGTGGATAAGTGCTGCTGAGGAACTGAATTTTTAATTTTCCTCGATTTGTAATCAATTTAAATAGCCACATGTTGCTAATGGTTACTGTTTTGGATGGCAGATATAGAAGACAGAACAAAGGGTATTCTACAAAAAAAAAAACCAGGAGGAAAAAATGTTTAAAACATTGAGACAAACTACTAACAATTGTCACCACAATATACTTTAATTAAAAAACAACAACAAAAAAACATTGAGACAGCCATCAAGAAAAATACAATAGGGAAAGTGTGAAAGAAAAATAGAGAGGCAAAGAAGCTCCAAGGTCTGTAGCTCTAGGAAAACACAGTTCAGTGTGCGGGGGTATCTTGGGCCATAGGAACAGGGAAAGACGTCTAGGGGAAGTGAATCTTTAAAGATACTGAAGTGTATTGATGGGTGGGGAGAGCATCTGCGTAGTAGGAAAACATATCTTTTTTTTGACTCATGGTGTTGAGGTGGCCCTTCACAAAAAACAAAAACAAAAACATTGAGACATGAAGAATAGAGCTGGAAATGACAACATATTTCTAAAGGGGGTTCCAGAAAGAGAGAGAATAGAATAAAAGGAAAGAGGAAAAATAAATAATAAAACGTACCACATTTGAAGTAAGAAACAAGTATTCAAGTTGATGAGCCGACCAGGTCCATCTGGGGAAAAATAATTCTTCCCCAGAAATCTTGGTCAAATTTCTCAATACAAAGGTATAAAGAGAAAAGTCCTAAAATCTGGAGAGAAAAGGCAAACGGATGAGAATAAGATTTGCATCAGACTTTCCATTGGCAACACTGGATACTAAAAGATAGTTAAGTAACATCTTCAAAGTTCTGTGGGAAAATAGTTTTGAACCTCAACTGTTATTTTTAAAGGCAAAAATAAAGAATTTATTTTTCCTTTTTTATTATTTTTATTTTTCAGTTATACTGATATTCAATATTATTTTATGAGTATGTTTCATTTTGTAAGAAAATGGCTGGACCATTTTGTATTCTCACTAGCAATGAATGAGACTTCCTGTTACTCCATATCCTTGCCAGAATTTGGTGTTGTCAATGTTTTTGATTTTGGCCATCCTAAATAGATGTGTAGAGGTATGTAGTTCTAATTTGTATTTCCCTGATAACATAATTTAGAGCATCTTTTCATATGCTTATTTGCCATCTATATATACTTTCTTTGGTGAGGTGCCTGTTAGAGTCTTTGACCCCAGAGAGATATTTCATATTGATAAAAGATACCCCCCTGCTCCAGGAAAACATACTCCAGTCATAAACCTTTACCCATCTAAAAAACGTGACTGAAAAATACAAAGCAAACCTGTTTCAAATAAAGAAAAATGGAATCATATCATATTGAGATACTATAATCATATTGAAAAATTTTAACATGCCTCTCTGAGTACATTAAAAATTAAGTACATAAGAAATTCAATAATTTATTTTTTTTGCTTTATATCTACTTATGTACACATTTTGGAGAAATACAGAATTAAACATCAATTTGATGAGTAAAAACTAATTTAAAAATCAAGGTGCTTTGAAATTTCTTCCCCAGTATTTTCCCCTACATTTCTTATCTACATTTTACAGTTAGGTACATATTTCACCAGTTGTGAAGTGTTATTTTAATGTAGTAGCTAAAGGCCAAAGTAAATCACTTGTCTAGCAAGTGTATATATTGCATGAAGATCATTTCAGTATGGAAATTCTATTTGGATTTGTCTTTAAAGTTGTATGGGTTTAAAAAAATTATATCTAAATTACAAGAGTGTCCTGATGAAGGCAAGATAATATCTATTTTTATTTTTTCATTATGGCATGTCTCACATATATTTTGTGTACCTCATGTTTTACATTTTTGAAAACTAGAAACTGCTCCTAATTGAGTGTTTTACATTTTAAGAATATATTTTTTCTTATTTCATGTCTTTACAATGACACTTATTTGGATCTTTTCAGCAAAGCAGTTTAGATAATGATGAAATGTTAGAAGAAAAAGGCACATGCAAAGATTTTTTTAAAAATGGGCATCATAACTCAGTATTATTTGATCGTAATCAGCAGCTCTCATATGTAAATTGTAGATGTACGTTTCAAAATCTCATTGAGATAATTTCTATGACGTTGTTATTCAACATGTTAGCATTGTAAAAAATTCAAAGATTATTTTAAAGTAGTTTTCCATTGGCACTGGAAAGAATAACATATTTTAAGCATAAACAAATATGATTTACTTTATATAGAACGTCTCATGTTTTATTTCAGTGTATTTCTAAAAGCAGTGTCATGAAGCAGTTTGTGTTATGTTGTTTTAGGATGTGGAAATTAATTGCATTAGGGTCTTCAGTGTGTAAAGTATATAAGGTAACATATAGCCTAATATACTACATGTACAGCTTGTATGATAATGTGTCATAAATATGACTCAAACTAACAGCATCAGACATGATAAACAAGTATTTAGCAATTTATTTGCTTCTTAGAATTTAAAAGGGCTTTGAGGGGATGATTTGAATGGCCCAACTTTCTCAAAAAGCTTGTTAAGAAATTTCGAAGTATGCTGTTTTTTATTCTCCCTTGAAGCAAATTTATTTAGCAAGCAGGAGCCTTCAAAATAATCTCATCAGTGGCTATTTCAAAAATTAGTTGTAGGTGTTTGTTGCTATATAATGGCAGCTTACCTACTTTTCTTCACTCCTTCCTGCTTTTTTAGTTTAAGGGATACTTGCAGCTGTTTTGAATGTGATTAAATTCCATCATGAAAGAATAGGTGCTTTTATACCTTTTTTGCTGCTTATCAGTTCTTCACACTTCTTGGGAGCGTCTTAAAAACAATTAACCAGTTTTTCAGTAAAGACTTTAAAGAGAAACTTCAAATAATTTTTCAGAATATTAGAAAGGTACTACAATTTCTTGCTCCAGTGAAACATGGCTAATTAGCTAACTGTTAATAAGACTACCATTAAGAGAAAAGGACAGAAGATGTTTGATATGTGTATATATGGTGCATGTGTTTATACCATGCCATCTATCATTAATTACTTTTAGTAGCAGTGTACTGGGCTCGTCATTTTTTCCATCCAACACATCTAGGACCTGGCATACTCCCATCTGGAGCAGTGGCCATTATAGCATCAATTCTCAACCAAAAGGGCTGTGAGGGAGGGACTACCTCCCAATAGATTATATCAGAATGTTGTGGGGGTGGGGCACTGTATTTATATATAAAGGTCTGTGATAAGCAGCTCTGCCATTCCCACCTTAGAATCATTGTCATAATGCTTTCTAATTGGGAATATGGGAAGATTTGTTTGATTACTAAAGCTAAAGAAAGATAAAATCTAAATTCAGGAGAGTGTCTATATATGACCAGAAAAGAAAAATCAATAGGAATCTTCTACTTGACTAAGCAGAGAACTGTTAAAGTCCATGTTTAAAGTCAAATATTTATTGAGCACCTACTGTGGTACTACCAACAATTTATATTTGAATAATGCTTCCCAGTTTATAACATTCTTTTACATTAAATATTAACCCATTCTTACCATACCCTTTGCAATAATTAAGACAAGTATTCTTATCGCCTCTATTTTGCAAATGAAGAAATTGAAGTTTATAGAAGTCAAGTGATTTGTTCAAGATGAAAGAGCTAGAAAGTAGCAGAGCCTGCACTAGGAAAAAAGTATATGTTGCTGGAAGACATCTATGAGGGCCATGGATTTGTTCATCAAAATTTGTCCTAAAAACTTGTAAGAAACCATTTTCAAGTAAATGAAATGTCTTTCTATAGTAATAGCCTCCAATCACCTCTGTTATTTATGGGTTCTTTTCCCATTCCTTTCCTGTTCCTCCCATCTTTTTCCATTCTTTACCCTCCTTGCCTCTTCCTCCCCATTCTTTCCCTTTTTACCTCTTCGTTTTCCCATATTACATTCTTCTGCCTACTTCTTCCTTAGCTTTCCTTCTTTATCTCCCCTTAGTTATACATCCCTCTTCCTCTCTTCCCATCCTCCCTCCTCTTTCTACATCAATTTTTATCTCCTTCTCTACTTCCTTCCTTCTTTCCCTCTCTCCAGATTTCTTTCTTTTCTCTCTCCTTCCCTTTTCTCTTCCTACATCCCAGTGATTGATATTAATACAAAATGGGTTTCAAAGTTGTTTCGTCAGTGGCTTTTTCATTATTTTTAGGATCCCATGAGTAGTAAGATGTAGGCTAAATGGAATGAGTCCTAGGTCCTCTATTATCCTTACTACAGCCGGGTAGCTCAGCTGTTATTTTTAGTTCATATTGGCATTTTAAGTCAAATCTCATTTAAAAGAAGAATTTTGCTCCTTTAAAAGTTTGAAAACCAAAGCATGTTATAAATCACTAATCAAGTAGTATTTTAGGGATGTTATTAGTCTTTTGAGGTTATCCCTTTGTGGGAATCTTTTTAAGGGGGAAAATTCTGTTCAACAGATATTACTTTTGTTTATGCAATCTAATTTGGTTTGGTGTGCTGCCATTCTCGCATTCCATGTGATTTTGGTGGGCCCGACAATCATGATCCTATCACAAAAGTTGGGATAGGACCCAATTGGGCCAATCAAAAGATTTTAGTCCTTGGGACATGGTGAGTGATAAATGAATTGACTGTGACCCAAACATTGAGACTTTTTTTGTGTATTCAGAGGACACTGAGAGAGAAAGGCTTTAAAACTTACTTGTTTGAGTCCCCAGTCGCTACCTTTGCCATCATATGACTGAACCAACACAGAGAAAAAGAAAAGTAGACCTAAAAGTTAGAGTCAGTTTCCCTAAATGACACTCGAGGATGTTATATGAATCCTAGTATCCACCCACACCTGAAGTACCATCATTTGGATTCCCCCATTACAGAAACAAATATATTTCCATTTTTAAAAGCAAGTTTGAGTTGGTCTTCTGTTTACTTGCAACTTAAAGTGCTCTGTGATTCAGAAAGTTAAAAAAAAAAAAAAAAAGTTGACATATAAAGATATTCCCTGCTTTGTTTTTTATAACTTTTTTAATAAAAACATTTTTGAGATATAATTCCAATACCATACCATTCATACAAAATATATAATTCAGTGGTATTTAGTATTCTCACAAATGGTGAACCACCATCACATTTTGTTATAGAACACTTTCATTACACTCAAAAATACCCATGCCTACTGGTAGTCTTTCCCTAATTCCTCCCCTAGCCCTGGGCAACCACAAATTTAACATCTGTCTATTGATTTGCCTATTTTAGGCATTTCATATAGATGGAATCACAGAATATACGGTCTTTTGTGACTAGTTTCTTTCACTTGGCATATTTTCAAGGTTCACTCATAATGTTGCATGTATCAGTACTTCATCACTTTGTCTGGCCAATAATATTTCATTCTCTGTACACACTGCATTTTGCTTATGCATAACTTGATGGACATTTGGTTTTTTCTACTTTTTGACTATTATGAACTACACATCTATTAAACATTCATGTATAAGTTTTCATTTCTATTGGGTTTATAGCTAAGAATGTAGGTAACTTTATGTTTTAACCATTTGAGGAATTGCCACTGTTTTCCAAAGTGGTTGCCCTAGTAGGCGTGTTTCCCGCTACAGTGTATTAAGGGGTCCAACTTCTCTGCATCTTTGCCAACACTTGGTATTATCTGACTTTTTGATTATAGGCAGCGCAGTGTGTATGAAGTGATATATCATTATGGTTTTGATCTTTGCTTCCCTAATGGGTAATGATATGAAGCATTTTTTTTTTCATATCTTTATTGGCCATTTATACATCTTTGGAAAAATGTCCACAACCTTTGCCTGTGTTTTAAATGGATTATTTGTCTTCTGTTACTGAGTTTTAGGAGTTCTTCATATATTGTAGAAATAAGTCCTGTATCAAATGTGTCATTTGGAAATATTTTCTCCCATCCTATGGGCCTTTTTTTTTTTTTTTTTAACTTGTTTAATAGTATCTTTTGAAGCACAAAAGTTTTTTTGTTTTAATTGAGTCCAATTTATCTGGGGTTTTGTTGTTTTTGTGTCTTTTGTGCTTTTGGTGTTATAGATAAAAATCACATCTGCAGTTATGAAGATTTACTCCTATGTGTTCTATCAAACGTTGTATAGATGTAGCTCTTAAATGTAGCTGTTTGATCCATTTGAGTTAATTTTTGTGTTTGGTGTGTGATAAGGACTATAGACATATGGGTTTATTTCTGGACTTTCAGTTCTATTCCATTTATCTGTATATCTATCCTGGTGCCAGCACCATACTGTCTTGATTACCAACTTGTTTTGGAGTAAGTTTTCAAATTGGGAAGTTTGAGTCCTTCAACTTTGTTTTTATTTTAAGATTGTTTTGACTCTTCTGGGTCCCTTGCAATTCCATATGAATTTAGAATCAGCTCGTTAATTTCTATAAAGAAGCCAACTCAGATTCTGATAGGAATTGTGCTAAAGCTGTAGATCAATTTGGGGAGTATTGCCATTTTAATATTAAGTGTTTTCATCCATTAACATGTGATTTCTCCCCATTTATTTAGATCTTTAATTTCTTTCAACAATGCTTTATAGTTTTTAGAGCTTAAGTTTTACACTTCTTTTGTTAAATTTATTCCTAAGTATTTTATTTTTTGATGACATTTTAAATGGAATTGTTTTCTTAATATTTGGATGTTCATTATAAATGTTTAGAATAACAATTGATGTTTGTATATTTATCTTGTATCCTGCAACCTTGCTAAACTCATTCATTAGTTTTAAGAGTTTTTCAGTGGATTCTTAATTTATTTTTCTATATGCAAGATTATATCATCTGTGAATAGAGATAGTTTTACTTCCTTTCTAGTGTGATGCCTTTCATTTCTTTTTCTTGCCTAATTGCCTTGGCTAAAACCTCTAGGACAGTGCTAAATAAAAGTGATGAGAGCAAACATCCTTGTCTTATTTCTGAACTTAGGAGAAAAACATCCAGTTTTTATACCTTTAAGTATGATAGTAGTGGTAGGTTTGTTGTAGATTGCCTTTATCAGATTGAGGAAGTTCTCTTTAATTCCTAGTTTGCTAAGTGTTTTTATCATAAGAAAGTGTTGGATTTTGTCAATTGTTTTTTTCTGCATCTATTGAGATAATCATATGGCTTTTGTTTGATTCTATTTTATTGATGTGATGTATTACGTTAATTGATTTTTGGATATTGAATCAACCTTGTAATCCTGGGATAAATCCCACTTGGCCATGGTACATAATTATTTTTATGTATTGCTGGGTTCAGTTTGCTAATGTTTTGGGGAAGATTTTTGTGTTCATATTTATGAACATATTGATTTTAGTTTTATCTGATTTTGGAATCAGGGTAATACTGGCTTCATAGAATGAACTGAGAATGCTCCACCTCTTATTTTTCTGGAAGAGTTTGTTAAGATTTATATTAATTCTTTAAATGTTTGGTAGAATTCACCACTGAAGCCATCTAGGTTTGGGCTTTTCTTTGTGAGTATTTTTTTATTTCTGATCGAATCTCTTTACTTGCTATATGTCTATTCACATTGTCTATTTCTTCTTTAGGCTATTTTAGCAGTTTACCTCTCCCTAGGATTTTTTATGTTTCACCTAAATTATTTAATTTATTGGAATACAGTTGTTCATAGTATTCCTTTATAATAATTTTTATTTCTCTAAGATTGATAGTAATGTCCCCTGTTTCATTTCTGATTCTAGTAATTTTTTTTTTCTGTCTAAAGTTTTGCCAATTTTGTTCATCTTTTCAATGAATGAGCTTTTGGTTTTATTGACTTTATTGTTTTTTTCTATTTCATAATGATGTCCTCATAGTAATAGAGATATATTAATTTTTAAATTAGTTTTTCATAATAGAAATTGAGATTTATCATGTATTTGAAAATGTTATTGGAGCATTTTATTTGTTTGATCAGATTCCCAGATGTTTAACACTGGAAATGATTTGAAAGAAAATGTCAAAAGTGAGTCAACGCTGCTTCCCGGTGGAAAGTATGATCTGAAGAAACAACACAGTATCACTCAAGCCACTCAGACAAGTCCGGAGGTTCCTGGGTCTTCTCAGTCGGTTAACTTTCCTGAGTGCTCCTTTGACTTTACTAGGGAACAGGTAATGGGAAAGCGAACTCACTCTCATTCAGTTTCAGCAATTAAAATAAATATTAGATTCTAAATCATTACAACGTTATTTACCTATTTAAGTAATGTTTATTGGGTGCCTGTTATAGGCCTCTGCCCTGTGTTAGATGCTATGGATATAGTGTAGGGACATTCCCAGCCTTCACAGAGCTTGTAGTCTAATGGGGGAGATAGAGGAGTCAGTGTGGAAGAGTGCTGGTTTCTGGAATCTAGGAAGGCTTCCAGGAGGATGTGTTCCTTTTGAGGTCTTATTTTTAAGTTGCAAAAGTATTATATTTTAGAACATTGGAAAAATATTTTAAAACAACTTTAATGCTTTCTAACCTCCTGCAGTGCTATTAGTATTTTTTTATTTTCTTCTCAGGCTGTTTTCCATAATTTTTCTAAACAGTTTTTATTCTTGTGTATATACTATATATTTTTTTACTTGACATTGTTTAACAAATAGTTTTCCATATTGCTACATATGCTTCCTATTTTTAATGCTAGAGTGATATGGAGGTGGATATACTGTTATTTCTAAACCTTCCTCTTAATATTTGTTAACATTTGAGTTGTTATTTTTTGCTGTTATGAATAAATGAAATGTCCAGCAGAAGTTTAATTCTCTGTGATAAAACCACAGAATGAGTTCATTTATTTGTTCAACAGGATTTCTTAATTGTCAACTCTGAGCTAGGATACAGAATTGAACAGTATACCATCCTTATCTTCTGAGAAACTCAAAGTCTAGCAGGAAATACAGGAGTGTGCACTGGTTTACGTTTTGTTATTACAAAGAATATTCCTATGAACATTCTTACACAAGGACATGTGTCCTTGTGTACAGGTGCCAGAGTTTAAGGAACATATTTTTAAATTAAATTTCTTGAGGTGACTACGGTTAGTAAAGTTACATAGGTTTCAAGTGTACATTTCTATAATACACCATCTATATATCACATTGTGGGCTCACCACACAGTCAGTTCTTCCATCACCATATATTTGACCCCCTTTTCCTTCTGCTACCACCCCTCTCCCCCCTGACCCTCGGGTAACCACTAAACTGTTGTCTGTGTCTATGCACATCACATGATACTGTGTCACGTGCTATACTAGAGATTGGGGGAGTACAGGGAAATACCCAGCTTGGTCTCTAAGGCAGGAATTCTTAAGCTGGTACTAAAAGAAGTCTGAGAACTCTTTGAAATTAAGTGCACATATTTTAATGTATCTTTAAATGTATTTTTCCATGGAGAAAATCCTTAATTTTATCCTCTCATCATAGTTAGGGATTAGGGAATAGTTCTAAGAGGATGAAATACTTGAATGAGTCTTAAGGAGGGGAGGGGAGACATGTTGGCCATCTAGATGAATATGTCTAATGACATATTCCGAATGTGGATCTGAAGCTCAAGAGAGTGGGTTCTGCTGGATCAGGCTGTATATGGTAGCTGGGGCCACAGGAGAAGATGAGGTCATCTAAGAGAATAACTCAGGTGATGGCATAAAAGGCAAAAAAGGAGTGAGACTTAGGAGGAAGAGGTGCAGTCAATAGTGTCAAAAGTCTCAGAGAGGTCCAGGGAAGTTAAAACTAAACTAAATCACTATTAGATTTCAAAATTAGTAGTTAATTAGTGTTTTGAATTGCTTTTTTAAGTACTTGAAATGTGTTTCCAAATAGCTTCTCAAAGCAATTTTCAAAACAAAAATGCATAGACACAGACAACAGTTTAGTGATTACCAGAGGGTCGGGGGGAGGGGGGTGGGAGATGAGGGAAAAGGGGGTAAATATATGGTGATGGAAGAACTGACTGGGTGGGAACACACGATGCAGTATATAGATGATGTATTATAGAAATGTACACTCGAAACCTATGTAATTTTACTAACCATAGTCACCTCAAGAAATTTAATTAAAAAAAATGTTTCTTAAACTCTTGCACCTGTACACAAGGACACATGTGTAAGAATGTACATAGGAATATTGTTTGTAATAACAAAACGTAAAAACAAAGCAATGGAAAACTAAAAAAGAAAGCAATTTTCAGCTTAAGTGCACACTTACCAGCACTGGGTATTTTTACTGTTTCATGTGTCACACACCTTTAGCTACTATATAAGTTGTCTATATATTCTGAAAATGATTAAATTCTCTTATTTTCCAAATTTATCATTTCAGCTCATGGAAGAGAATGAATCTCTTAAAAAGGAATTGGCTAAAGCTAAAATGGCTCTTGCAGAGGCTCACTTGGAAAAAGATGCTCTTCTTCATCAGATAAAGAAGATGACAGTTGAATAGCAGGAGTGTCAGTCAAAAACTCAAATTATAGCTCTGGAGTAGGGATGTTATAATGTGATGTTACCAATTAGTTCAAGACTTTCCTTTTCATGAAAAGACAATAAAATGACAGTGGTAACTATTCTAAAACCAGTTTAGAAAGTATTAGGTACAGGCATTACAATCTTTTGGTTGTTTTGTGTTTCAGATTTAACCCTCTTTTAAATTGGTATGATATAGGGAACTCAACACATACTGTAAAATAATTACATGTAATAAAAATATCATTTCTGAATTTTGATATCACACTATAGGTATTTTTTAAAAAGAAAAATGAAAACCTATTGTGTTCCACAGATTGCTGAATTTATTTATCACTATCTGTTAATAATTACTGTTTACAAAGATTCAAATGCTGTTAGGGCTAATGTAAAATAAAAGGAGGATTACATTTTAAATGTTATTAAAATAATGTACTTAACCATAATTATTTAATTACTGTAAAAAAGTCCAATCATATTAATAAATTATATAATTACTTGGTTTGAAAATTCTGGAAAATCATCACCCTACTGAACTTAGAAAGTAACTTCAAAAGATGAAAAAGAAATCGTTTTAAATGATGGGTAGACTGTATCAGTAAAGCTATAATTTTCAACAAAAAACATGGTACAAGTGTAAAAATAAAAAGCACAAACCAAAAAAGCAAAACATTAGAGTGTATGGCCAACTCTTTTAAAAAGTATTACTTGTACATTCCTTGAAACACTATTGTTAGAAGTAAAAAAGTCATTTAACTATCCTGCTAAACTTGGCAGTGCTTTATAACTATAAGAATTTTAATTAATACTATTTATACTATTTCTTTACCTTCATCTTTTCTCTGTTTAAGGAGGGGAATGTTTTAAGAGAATTTTCTTTACACATACAAAAAAAAAAAAATTTCGTACCATTCTTGTAGTATCATATTAGGTGAGTGTTTGCACATACCAAATATATATAGCTAGTTTTGATTAAAGTTCTATGTGACTTATATATTATCTTCTATAATAAGAATAATTGGTATATTTTGAATTCTATTTTCTAGGGATTGTTAAGATTGAAGCCAACATGAAAGAATATCTCAATCATGCATTGTGACATAAAAGTTCATGAGTGTTTAAGAAACAGAGACTTTTAAAGATTTAAAATATATTTCTGATAGAATTAAACTTAGTTGAGTCTATTTTAAAATTCACATTCTTAACCATAAATATATCCAAGGTAGAACATGAAACCGCTGGGGTACTTTTTCTTTAAGATACTTGAAAATTTTAAACCACGTTACGACACTTTATGGTGCTTTGCTTGTTGGC
The DNA here is from genome assembly GCF_057876585.1 of Rhinolophus sinicus. Taxonomy (NCBI): domain Eukaryota; kingdom Metazoa; phylum Chordata; class Mammalia; order Chiroptera; family Rhinolophidae; genus Rhinolophus; species Rhinolophus sinicus. The sequence continues at coordinate 20,624,010 of NC_142501.1, forward strand.
ATGTTATATAGCCATCCCTATATCTGAGTAGTTGGAGTAAAATATGTGTTTCATTTACTTAAGTGTTGGAGTGACTTAGATTTTATTGAAAACTGTACTGGCCTTTTTCTTTTCTTCTATAACATCCATTTTCATTGACATTATTTAAAAATAACAGGTCCTGTTTTGGAAGGTGAGGATACAGTAAAGAACATACTAAATTGTTAATATTTTATCTCGGAGTATTTTAAAAATGATCTTAAACCATGTTAATCTAAAACTATGTAATAGTCTTAGGTTAAAAGCAAAGGTCTAATTAAAGATTTAAAATGGATAGCTAATAGCCTTGATAAAGTCCTTTTGATTTGTGGGCATATATTCAACGAAAGGAGTCTCGTATGGAAAAGCAGATTTGATAGGACATTGCCTTCTTCAGAGCTGACAGTGTTTCTCGGGATTGACCTATTCACTCTACATACATTTTAAATTAATGGTACATTATAATTGTGTAGTGTTAAAGAAGCTGAATGTTTTTCTTGCTCCTTTTTTATTTATTTGGCCTTCTCAAGAAAATCATATAAATAGTAGGGATGATAATTAATACAGATCTGAGCATTCTGTATGGTTTGTTGGATTTCTAAAAATTAGTAGTATTTTTATAGTGATTTAAAATTCTTAAAACACTTCCAAAAACACTATCTCATGTAATTCCCTCAACAAACCTGGGAGGGTAGTTATTATTCACATTTTAGAAGTTAAATAAAAACCCTAAGGCTTAGAACAAGTGACTTGACTGAATTCACAATGAACAACCTGCACTTTTGATTAAATCTCAGTTATATGCTCTTATTTTACTTTAGTCATTAATTCACAGATTTTGAGGGGTGGGGAGAAGAATCACTGTTTTTTATCTGTTTTTCTTTTAGAGATAAATATAATATGTTTAATAGTGTTTGTGTACGATATATGTGTATTATTTAAACTACTTAAATGACAGTGGGAGGATTTTTCATTGATTAAGCTAATACCAGCCTTTTTAGTGGTGTGAGAAATACAGGAATAAACCTGTAATAAACCTACTAGAGTTTTAAAATCACCACAAATTAGAAATACAATTGCCGTATCTTGATTTTTTTTTTTCTTTTCTAAATCTCTAGCAGAGATATTAATGATCAGGGGAAGGAAATGGTAATTATGTTGAGCATTTTAATTTCATGTATGTCAAAAACATTTTCTTGGTATCTTGTATTTTTTTCTTTTCTCATTTTATCCTAGAATTTCAAAAGACCACCATGTGACACTAGCTGTGATGAAGCATTATTTTTATTTAAGCCGTGTAAGAATGGCTATGTATGATTGCAGGCAAATGTATGTGGAAAAATTAAGCAGAAATTCCTTCCTGGGTTTTTATTGTACTTATTCAATGCTTGTCAATACAGGAGTTATAACTTCCTCTTTAAGAAGTTTTTATCCACTTCTAGTCTATTCAAGACATCTTTCTATTTCAGTGAATGGCGTCACCATCACTCTGGTTCCCAAACTAGTAACCTAGAATTCATCTTAGACACCTTGCTCTCCCTAACTCTCGCCCCCACTCACCCCCCCCCCCCCAATTCATTACCAGGTCCTGTCATTTTACCTTATAAACATCTCTCAAATTTGTCCACTCTCCATTTCTCACCACCTTTCTAATCTAAGCCACCATCAGCACCTTTGGCCTGCATTACTGGAACTGCCTCCTAACTGGTCTTCCTGCAGCTACTGTGGAGTCCTTGGATTCATTCTCTGTACGCAGGCAGAGTTCTCATGGTTTTGAAGTGCAGTATTAATCAAGGCAACCCACCTACCCCATTCTCACCCTACCTTAAAATACTTTAGTGACTTTTCATGCTCTTATAATGAAAACAAAAATATTAGGGCCACCATTTACTTTATAGGATAACTCTGAGCATTAAAAGAATTAATGTCTCAAAACATTAAACCAGTGGCTGGCACATCACCTTAAAAAGCACCTTAAAAAGAAGGTAGTTATTATTACTGCTTAATCCCCTTGTGTACCATGTTTCAGTTACTTTGCGTTCTACTTTCATTGCACTTTAAGTATCTAGAATAAATGAGAATAAAAGTGCTTCTTCCACATTGGAATCTTTGTTCATGCTATTCATTTTGCTTGAAATACCTTCCCCTGTTCATTGACTAGTTAATTCCTAATTGTCTTTCAGACTTCAGCTTATGCATCACTTCCTCAGGGAAGCATTCCGTAATTTCTGTCACAAAGCAAGACTGCTGTTACACATTATCACGTAAACACATACCTCTACTTAGCATTGAACACCTTTGTAATTTTTTATGTATTTGTTTGATTAATGTAGACCCTCTCGATTGTAAAATCCCATGAGCACAGGAATTGTGTTTTTGTTGTTGTCATTGTTTACCTTTGTATTCCTTATGCCTCATACAGTGCCTGGGCTCATAGTAGGTGCTCAATAAATTTGTTGAAAGAATAAAATGAATGGATGAGGCATCAAGGGTGTTTTCAGGTATCGAGTTCTTCCTCTCAGTTGGACTGAAGGGAGATGGGACACAGGCAGAAAAGTAGGTGGTAGTAGTTATTAAAAGGTGCAGACTCCTTGAGTCCATAGAGAAAGAAAAAAGTAGGGAATAGAGAAATTTCCCATACTGTGTTCTTCAGAATTTTGAATATCTGAACTTCTACCGTGTTTCCCTGAAAATAAGACAGGGTATTATATTAATGTTTGCTCCAAAAGATGCATTAGGGCTTATGTTCAGGGGATGTCATCCTGAAAAATCATGCTAGGGCTTATTTTCTGGTTAGGTCTTATTTTGGGGAAAACATGGTAGTTAATTCATCACAAACCATCACAAAACAAAATTAGCATATCACTTCATGAAACGACAGTGCCAGAATGTCATCTGGCTTTGATTGTAGCATATGGTGTTGTGGCTGTCAAGCTCTGCCAGTCCTATCAGCGAAACAGAATGGAAATAAGGCCCACAGAGTAGTGGCTGAACGTTTCTAAATTTTAAGAAATCAATACACAGGATCTGTTTTACCTAATTGCTTAAAGTGCAAGCAATGTCATTTTAGCTTATGCCTAGAGATGCTAAGGAAAGTAAAATTTGAATATGTTTCAATTTCCTTTAAGAATACATAAATAGTGAAAGTTGGAATTACACAGGATATAGAAACACTAAAGCAGTAATATTTTTAAAACACTGATTTCTTCATTAAATTCTCTATAATTTTATTTTTGCTGCCTCTTTTGAGAAGTACAAAAATTAAGGTACCGTGAAGCATGGTGGTTTTTATAAACCATTAGATATTATCTAATGAATCGTCATAAAGTAGAGGGAAATTGACGTTAGTATTACAATAGTGAAATTCAGCATATGTGTTACCAACACTTGTGTAGTCATGGCAGGTTTAAGAATTTGGAATTCTTTTTCATAGAAAATTTTTAAGAAATATGAAATCAACTTAATGTCTTTTTTATATTTATACAATAAAATGTGTGATAATCTTCTTAGTCTTAGAAAATAAAAAAGGTTTCACTAAATCACCAAGAAGAATAATCTGGGTTTTAAATTTAAAAGATTCTGAAAAAAAAATCTTCAGACAAAAAGGCAATACTATATAACTTATAAATTAGATTTTATTTTCAGTTTGTTATCAAGAGTCAATTCATTCTTTATAAGTTATACTAAACTGAATGGTAAGTAAAATATCTCATTCTTGACTTAATTCTGAACGTGAAGAAATATTTGATTACTTAAGTGAAGAAATACTGAAGTGTTACAGAGGTTAAGAGATTACAGTGAGGTGATTAACCTTTTCTTGTGACCATTTAACAGAAGTGTTTTGGTTGATGTGACAAAAAAGAACTCAAATACCAAATCATAAATGTCATCAAGAATGAATGACAATTTTTTTTTAAAGCCACAGGCAAATAAACAAAGGTTTAAATAAATAGAGAGCAGAAGAATCCCTGAAGGATATGAGTGAAATAAATTTATAGGGGTATGATCAAAGTCCATCTTCCACAAGAATTTAAGATCATTCCAATTAAAATAGATATACAGTAAAATCAGAGAAGGGGCTTTTAAAAATAATTAACAATGAACAAATCCTACATAAGGAAATATGTTGAACAAAATTCCAATAATTAAGTACTTGAGAAAGATGTATAATAAAGAATTCACTTGGTGTATAATATTAAAGCCTAAAGCAAAAAATAGATAGAAATTCTTCGATTTAATGTGCAAAAATTGGCACATTGGCATATTTCTTCAATAAATGATATGCCCACAAAAGTATCTTAAGACTCCAGTTTTGACATCGATAGTCAGGGCACTCTGCTTTTGGAGATATTTTATTGGTGTAGCAATAATGTGGCATCTTAGCATTTTGTCTGAGTTCAGCATATTAGCTTCATAATTATTATTAGCATTATTAGCATAGGTATGATGATCATTTGGTGCTTTCCTCTCTGGTTTATTTTTACTTTCTCCATTCTTTGCAGTCAAACGAGATTTTTCATAGAAAAGAGCTAGGAAGGCAAAGAGTTCTAAAGGATACAGAATGAGCAAATTAAGCAATTTTTTTATGTCCTATTTCTATAAATTTCCAGAAATTAAGGCATCCCCATATTATTAATAGGAAAACATTCCACGTATTTATTAAAAGTGGTAGAATGCTGCATTAGCACAGATATTTGAGAATTACTGTAATCATGTATGTAAGCCTTACCTATAATCTTAATGGGAGTCTAGTTAATACTTTGCAATTTTTACCTGTATCTTTAATAAGTCCTCTCCTTTTTTGGCAGAATTCAGGTTTTTGTTAATATTCGCGTATTTTGCTGAGTAGGCTTCAGCTTTGATTTTGTTTTGATCCACTTTTTATGTATTTCCCTTAATATGTGCAGAGGCCATTAAAATGTGACCAATTTTAGAAACTGAAGCACAAATAATATAAAAATATATACTGCAGAGTCCCTTTTGCCATGTAAAACAATATGATATTCTAGGGAGAGAGGTTAATCTTTTGGTACCATTATTCCACTTGCCACAACCTTCTTGTACTCGATTCTATTTTTTTTCAGCCTAATTGCTCAGATTGTCCACTTAGTTCTAAAATATTTTCTTAATATATTTTGTGAGCCTACTAAGAATTTTTTTTGTTAATATCACTTCTCATTATTTTCTAATTACACGAATTACTTGGCATTTACATTTATGTAATCATGGAATACTTTTTCTCCTTAATGTACCATGAATATTTCCCCATGCACTATGAGTTCTTTGTAAATATAATCTTAATTATTGAATAATTTTTATTGAGTAGATATACTAAAATTTAACAGTTGCTCCATTATTAATCGTTTGGGTTTTCCCAATGTTTTATTGTAAATAACTAATGAACATTTTTGAGCCAAAACATTGTCTACAGGTTGGATTATTTTCGTAGGATTTCCAAAAGTAGAATAACTCCATCAAAGGCCATGAATTTCCTGTGACTGAAAATACTTTGCAAAAGGCTTCAACAGTTTGTATCCTCAGAAGCACTGTCAGTGGTAATGATTATGATCGTTAAAAGCAAACAAAGGTGGAAGTGGAAGGACATTAGACAGCAACTCAAAGTCATGAAGAAAAATCTCAGTAAAGGTAAATACATAGTTATAAAAGTGTTATTGTAGCAATAGTATGCAACTCCACCCTTTTTATAAGATTTAAGAGGCACATTAAAAAAAAAACTTGTTAGTCTAGAAGCTAGCATTAACTTTGTTTTGTAACTCTATATTTTGTTTTCCATATAATTTAAGAGACTAAATCATTAAAAAGTATTAGTTTATGATTTTGGACACAATGTATAAGGATGTAATTTTGTGTGACATCAACAACTGAAAGGAATAGGGACGAGCTGTTAAAGGAGCAGAAGTGAGAAGTGGTTGGAGTCTGAATATATTTTGAAGGTGCATCTGTTGAGGATTTGCTGTTGGGTTGGATGTGTGTGTGAAAGATAAGATTTGAGTGTTGATCCATGATTTCTGACCTGAGCAACTTACTGAAATTCCTGGTGGAGTGTTCAGCCCCTTTGGACCTGAACTATTCAGCTGTGATCGTACACCCACATTCAGCCAACAAAATTCCTGCAGATAACTCTCTTTCTTAGACAAAGTTAGGGACCATCTGTTGTTACTTCAGCAGAGTGTGTGTGTGTGTGTGTGTGTGTGTGTGTGTGTGTGTGTGTGTAGGGGAAGGTATAATGGATTTTAGTTCCTTCCCTATATAGCTTGGAAGAATAACAAGGAGGGAATGAGTATAGATAAAAAGCAGAAGAGGTGTAAAGACTGTTCTTTGGCCGTACAGTGTTCAGAGGTCAGAGGGGAGGAAGAAGCAGGACAGGAGACCAAGAAGAAGTGACGAGGAAAATCAGGACAGTGGTGCCCTGAAAGGCAAGTGAAGAAATTGTTTAAGAAGGAGGAAATGATTGGTTATGTTAAACGCTGCTTGAAGGTCAAAAAGATGAGAACTGAAAATTGACAATTAGATTTAACAATATGGACATGGTTGGTGCCCTTGAGAACAGTTTCAATGCGGTAATGGGGGCAAGATGTTTGCAGTGGGGCACAGGAGAGAATAAAATAAAAATTGGAGAAAATGAACATAGACAACACTTTAAGGGAATTTTACATTAAAAGGTAAGCTAACCATATAATTTACAGTCCAAACGAACATTTGAAAAGGGCACCATTAATAATTAAGCCCAAATTTAATTAATAATCAAGTATAAACTGGAACTGTCATGACAAACTAAAATAAATGTCATTTTACGAAAGAAAGGAGAGAGGGGGCTATGCTTGGAAGGAAAGTGGAATAAAGTGTTGGTTTGTTGGTTTAAGAGGAAGAAATAATAGGTAATAGGAATGATCAGGTAGACTGGGAAAGTTTGATGAAGAAAGAGAAAAGGGGCATTTTTGGAGCCATGTCTTTGAGAGGCAAGAGGGGATAGTCTAGAGTGCATGAGTGGAGTGGCTTGTTTTAGCCAGGAGCGCAGACAGAAGGCAAAGAATATGGGGCCAGATGCAGGTAGGAGGGGTGATGTCATGGGAGCTCGTGGAAATTTCCTTACGAAGCTTTGTATTTTCTCATTGAAATAGGTAGTGAGGTCACTAGTTAAGAGTGAGGATTAGAGGAGTTATTGGTTTTATTTAGGAGAGGTATTTATAGGAGAGATGAAGGATGACTGGAGTAGAGAAATACAGTATGATTACCAAGCACTATTAGGGTCCAACTGCAGTTAATCGTGTGTTTTAAGTGACACCAATCAACATCGAGTGTTTTTCTCAGGGCAGGTTTAACTGCAGGTGCAGTCATGGTGAGAGCTGAGAATTGGATTTAATCGGGGTTTATTGTTTAGCCAAGTACAATGAAGTAAGAGAAAGCAAGGGAATTCAGAGTATGTGCAAGGGAATGATTTTATCATTTAACCATGTACAAGTGAACCTAGTGTATTAGTTTCATAGGACTGCCGTAACAGTACCACAAACAGTAGTTTAAAACAAATTTATTTCACAGTACTGGAGACTAGAAATCTGCCAGTGCTGGCTGGGCATACTCCCTCTGAAGCTTCTAGGGGAGGATCATTCCTTGCCTCTCCCAGCTTGTCATAGCCCCACGTGTTTGCTCCTCGGCATATGGCAGTAGAATTCAAATATCTACCTCTGTCTTCACATGGTCGTCATAGCTCTGTGTGTCTGTGTACAAATTTTCCTCTTATAAGGACACCAGTCATTGAATTAAGGCCCACCCTAATGACCTCAACTTAACTTGGTTACATCTGCAAAGCCCCTGTGTTCAAATAAGGTCACGTTCACAGGTACTGGGGGATACTAGACTAGGTACAGGTACTAGGAATTCAACATATTTTTGGGGAGGACACAAGTCATCCCATAACAGCCGAGAAGAGAAAAAGAAGTAGAACACGAGGGGGATAAGAGACAATGAACTAGTGGTCAGATCAATGGATTATAGATCCCAGTGGTATTGAAGGGTATTTGGAGTTGGGATTCTGAAAATAAGGTAGAGGTTGAAGGATAGGATGTTTGAACTTGACATTATGTAGGGGTTAATTAATGATAATGAAGGATCTAGAATGACTTTAGGAATGAGTAGCTAACAGTGAAAGACAATGTTGTTGAAGGAGGGTAGACCAAGGAAATGAGAGGCCAGGGTGTCGGATGGATCATCAGTGAGGATCTTACGTCCCCAAGAATAACGACAAGAGGAGTATTAGAGTGAAGTGATCCAGGAGCTAAATGTTCAAGGACCAAGAAGAAGTAAACTGTGGGCTGGAAGATAACTTTCTACGGTCTGATGGTCCAAAATTCAAAGATGACTGTTTTTCAAGAGAGGAGGGAAGGAAAACACCCTGGAAGCATTAATTAAGTGCAAGAAAAACACCCATTCCACCTTCAGGCCCTGCGATATGAAGAATGTGGGAGGAAAAACTACCACTACTTGAGAGAGGGCTGCAGGAGAAGCAGGGCCCTTAGGGGAGAGACTGGCCTCAGTTAAAGTAGATACAAGAAATAAAGAAGACGTTAAGGAAATTGTGATTTTGCTGATGACTGACCTTGAGTTCCAGAGGGTCTCACAGTGGAAAGATTTTGGGTACTGGAGAGGCGTGGGAAGATGGGGCCAGGAAAGGTGGTGTGCAGATCAGTGTATGGATTGATGTCAGGAGAGGGAGGGGTGTGTTCAATGACAAATAAGGATTGAAGGTATGATGATGTTTGTTCTTTTGGCCCCAGAGATGAAGGTAGTGGTGAAGCTAAGAGTTTTAGGGGAAGGAAATATGGGGTTTTGCCTGAGTCACATATGATTTGGAAGCTGCCATGTGGTTTTTGCTGATGGGTAACAATACATGGAGGCTTGTAAGGATAGTCAGTCGAAGCACATGGGCTCTCTCGACCTCCTTATAGCAATTATCAATATTCAAAATGATCTTCTATATTTAATTACTTGTTGACATGTTTTCTTTCACACTAGAAAGTACAATCTGTGAGGGCAGATATATTGTCTGTCTTCTTCATTCTTACAGCACCAGTACCTAGAACTGAGCTTGGCACATAGCACTCAACTTTTCTGACAGAGGGATACATCAAGATTTCGTCCTCAATCTACTGATGGGTTTAAAGCCTTCTGAAGACACTTCTTCAAATAAACCCCATCTCACTCATGGTCAACTTCTCACTATCACATCAGATCATTTATCAGCATTCAAACATACACTGGTCTCTCCCATCTTTAAAAGCAAACAAACCTCCCTTTAGCCTTCATCTTTCCAGATATCGCTCCGATCTTCATGGCCAAACTTTGCCAAATCTAATGAAAATATGCATGTCCTCATCTCATGAGAATCTTTGCAGTTTTTGACACAACTGGATACTCACTTCCTGTTCTTGGCTTCCATGATTCCAACACTCGCTTTGTTTTCTTCTTAATTCATTGGGTATTCCTTTTCCGTCTTCTTTATGATTCTCTATCCAACCTTTATATTCTGGAATTTTCGTTCTTTTTCTCTCCTTAGGTAATCTCATTCATTTCCTGTAGTTTTTAAGTATCTTCTATGTGCCAAGACTTCCTAAAATATCTCTCCAGCTCAGACCACTATTCTGAACTCCAACTGCCTACTTAACATCTTTACTTGGATCTTTCACAGGCATCTCACACTTAAAAATGTTCAAAATACAGCTCTTGGTCCCCCATTTTCCTCTCCTCTTTCCATGTTAACATTCAACTGATAATCTTTGAGTACTTCTTGTTTTAGTAAATGGCACTGCCACCCACAGAGCCAAAAGTTTGGATCTTTGTTTCTACCACGTCTCTGAACGGATCCTCGTATGCATGCAATCCATTAGCTTGTCCTATTGGGTCTCCTTACATTTCCAATTAATCAGTTGCTCACCATTTTCACACTCCTTCCCAGTCCAAGCAACATAATCTCTTACCTTCAATAGCTTCTCAACTTCCATCCTTGCCACCCCTACCATCTGTCTTTTTAAAGAGCAACCAGGAAGATCTTAAAATAGAATGCAGATATGTCACTCCTCTACTTAAAATACATCATCGATTTTCAATATCCTTAAAATAAAACTCCAAATCCCTAACATGTCTCACAAGGCTCAGCACGCTCTGACTCCTGCCTAATCTATCTTGTGGTTATTTCCACTCCAGCCTAAGGAAATGCTCACATGTTGTTCCTTCCGTCTGTAATGCTCTTCGCCCAATTCTTCATCTGACTAAATACTTCTCAACTTTTAAGTCCCAGCTTAAATGTCACATAAGTATTTGGTTTTTCATATAATATGCAGATACGCTTATTAAAAACAAGAGATTAGACTTAATTTTGTTTTATTGGATTCATTGATTACTACCAGCTCTTTCATAACATGACTTCCCCCTTTGGAGTTGTTTTGATTCTCCTTTCAATCATCTGTAATATTTTTCAAGAAAAATTTTCAGGAAGGATACACTGGTGATCCTACATTTTTCCTAAGTAGTCTCATGTCTGAGAATGTGTCCTCATTTAAAAAAAAAAAAAAAAGATAGTTTGGTGGGTTTTTATTTTCAGGTTACAATATTTTCTTCCTCTCATGAAAGAGGCACTGTTGATTGCTTACCCAACAGCCATTTCCTCTTCTTAAAACTCTGGTTTTGTTTGAGTAATCTACCTTTCTCCACACAGCCAGCACTTTACTACACCAGTTGCATTCCCTTTAAAAGTGATTGACTGAGGAATGGGCGTGTGACACATAAATAGCCAGTGAGATCTTCCTTCTGCTTGATATTGTCATGTCCACTTACAATGCCTAGACAAAAATATGTATAACTCAGGGCAAGACTGATTCATTGAGCTTGGCAAAGCAGAATGATGGAAGGAACTCAGGTCCTTGAGTCACTAAATTAACCAATCTCAGAGCCAATTTAGAAATTCTTATTTGAGACGATAAATTTGCTTTATTGCCCATACCAATTGTACTGGGTTTTCTATTTCTTGGAACTGAAAAGCCTCCTGGTACACAACTTTTAACTATATATTGTTCCATTGCTTCATCAGGGAAATACAAGGCCAGCATGATTCTTGTTCCTTTGTGTATAACTTGTTTTTGTTGACTGATTGCTAACAATATTTTTAAAAGTATATTTTAAAATGTCTCTATAGCAGGTATAGCCATTGGTCTCTATTTTTATTGGCACTTGCCCTTTTAATTTGGCAGACTCAACTCTAATACTAAAAGTTTTCTTCAGTTATTTCAATGATTCTTGCTTTTCCTGATCCTTCTGCTGATCTTGCTTTAAATTTATGACTATCAAATGCTACTAAATCACCAGGTTTGCCTAGTAATCCTCTAGATTCACAGTTTTACTTTTCAAGTTAACTATTTCATGCTTTCCGTTCTTTCCATAAACCTCCAACACTCCCCCATTCCCTCCATGCAGGCCCATGACTTTGCTTATTATTTCACTGTGAAGCTGGAAGTAATCAAAAGAGAATTTCTACATCTTCTTACCCTAGGTCAGATATGAAGAAGCATACCCACTCAGATACCCCTTCAAGGAAGGACTAGTTGCCCAGTTGCTAGGTGTGTGCTTGGCTGATTGCTTCCAGCTGTTAATGGCTTCAGGGTCCACTTTAGCTCTCAAGCTGAGGCTATGGGCTTCTTGGATTGACACCCAGCTGATGACAGAGCAAGGTGGTGTGTAAGGACATATCCACTTCCATCCAGGGGGGTACTCCTTTGAATGGGCAATCTTGACTTGAGCTGGGCTGGCAGCGATTGTCAGGATAGCATTGTAGAAGTGTACCCATGTCTTTTCCTTTCATAGGTGTCACTGTGCAATGGTAATTTTAGGCCCCTCACTCAGTGTCTGCTTCGTGGAAAACTTAAACACCCTCTGAACCTGAAAACCCCGTTAAATCTATCAGTCTAACAATGTCTACCTATGTACACTGCCTCGCATGAGTGAAATGTGTGGATGCTGACTCAGACCAAATCCTCAATTTGCGCGAATACTGTTGCTTGTAAGCCATTCAAGCTGTTTTCTTCTGAAATGTTTTCCTCTCTGTCCTACATGATCAAATTTTCTCTTTCTATAGGATTATTTTTACCAGTACACAAACATGTTATAAAATCTCTCAACCTAAAAAACAAACAAAAAACTTCCCTTGACCATACATTCCCCTTCAGCTTCTACTAATTTTTTTTTCTACTCTCTGTAGAAAAACTCTTCAAAGTATTTTCTATTTCTTTTTTTTTTTTTGTCCGTCCCCATTTTATCTTGAACCAACTCCAATTAGGCTTTTGTTTCTACTATTCCACTGAAACTGTTTTCCTATCTCCGCTTTGCTTCAGGTCTCAGTCCTCAGCTGATTTCTCAGAAGCATATGACACAGTCGATTATTTCTTCCTTTTGTAGCACTTGCTTCATTTGTCTTTCAGGACTCACTCACCTGTGTTTTTCTTCCAGCCTCACTGGCTGTCCCCTCTCAATCTTTTTAAATGAATCCTCCTCATATTCCTCAGTGTGCCAGGAGTCAGTTTTTGGTCTTCTCTGTCCATGCTTATTTCCTAGGTTATCTCTTCCAGTCTCATGGATTTAAATACTACAAATACATTGACTATTCCCAAATTCATATTTCCAGCCCTGACTTCTTACCTGGACTCAACCTCATATATTAAACTTCCACCTGAGTATTTCTCAGTTTATATTGGAGTCAGTAGGCCGACCATGCACAGACAGGGTATCAGTTTTAATAATTTGAGATGAGTCTATTTCATCAAGATTTTCTATTTTTTAAGTGTAGACTTATACATGATATTTTAAAAAATAATTTTATTTAGGTTCCATTTTTTTATTTAATTTATTTCTTTCCATTATATGATTTCCCTGAGAAACGTTTGAGGTTGCCTTATTTAAAAAAAATATTTACTAGTCACAATAAATCAGGTTCTGTGTCAGCCATTTTCAGGTATGTGATTTAAGTAATTTAGGTTGGTGAAAAAAACTCCCTCATCTTCTAGTGATTACTTGAAATGATGTTGATAAACTATATGCTTCATCTGTTCTATAATTTTGCCAGCTTTCAATATCATGCTTATTAGCATTTTGTTTCTGGAATCTATTTTTTGTATGTTTTGAAAATGGAAACATCTGTGCGTCTTCAGCCTTCTGGCAATTCTTATGTTCTTCTCCATTTCTAAAAATTACTGACAATGATTCTATCATTAAATCACCTAGTATTATGCTTTATACCCATGGATGTAATTCATCTGTGGCTGAAGAATTAAACCAGTTTAAAGGAACTGTGTGTATTCTTACTATTTTCAATTGTCTCATAATCATGTTTACTTACCTCTTAAATTAAAAAATTATTCTTAACATAAGCAACACAGTAGTTAATAATAATTTACTACCTCAAGCAATAGGCTTTTCCTTCTAATTTTTTCCAGATCCAGTAAAAAACTGTCCAAAATGATCTAATTACCACATTTGCTTTAAATTGCGTAGTAAAGAATACATTTTTTTAGAAAGATTAATCCTTGTTTGCCTGTTTATTTAAATTTTGATAAATTGTATGCTTCAGTGGAAGGTATTGAACATGATTATTTTTCTCTTAATGTTATCTTGTTCTGAAGGATTAAAAATGAAAAGATTCATAAAGATAAATATATAGATCAATGGAACAGAATTAAGAATCCAGAAATGGACCCACACTTATGTGGCCCATTGATTTTCAGTAAACATGTCAAAGAAACTTAATAGGAAAAGAATAGTCTTTTCAAGAAATGTTTTTGGGACAACTATATATTCATATGGAAAAGAAATGAGCTTTGGTACTTCTTCATACCATACACTAAAATTAATTCAAAATGGATCATAAGCCTTAGTGTAAGGGCAAAAACACATACATCCTATGAACAAAGCATAGGAGAAAAATCCTTGTAACCTTGGGATAAGATAGAAGAAGCATGAACCATTAATGAAAAAAACTAATAGAATTTAAAAAAATTAAAATCGTTTGCTTGTTGCAACCATTAAGAAAATTAAAGAGCAAGTTACAGTTTGGGAAAAAATATTTGCAAAACATATGTCTGACAAAGACTTGTATCCAGATCTGATTAAGAAATTTTACAATTCGTAGCAAGACAACTCAGTTTTAAGAAACAGGAAAAAGATCTGTACAGGTACTTAAAAAGATGCTCAACTTCACTGGTCATTAGAGAAATATACAAATTAAAACCACAGTGAGATACACACCTACCATGTTTCCCTGAAAATAAGACCTAGCTGGACCATCAGCTCTAATGCATCTTTTGGAGCAAAAATTAATATAAGATCCGGTCTTATATAAGACCCGGTATTATATTATGTCATGTCATGTCATGTCATGTCATGTCATGTCATGTCATGTCATGTCATGTCATGTCATGTCATGTCATATTATATTTATAAGACCTGGTCTTATTTTAGTATATTAAATTAATATTGTATAACATAATATTAATATTTGCTCCAAAAGATGCATTAGAGCTGATGGTCCGGCTAGGTCTTATTTTTGGGGAAACATGGTATTAGAATATCTTAAATAAAAAAGACTGAAATGCCAAGTGTTAGCAAAGATGTAGCAACCACTGGAAAACAGTGTCAGTGTCTTAACAATGGAAACATAATACCTATTACATAATCCAGCAATGCAACTCCTAGGTGTTTCCCTAAGAGAAATGAAAATATATGTCCATGCAAAAATGTGTACATGAATGTTCAGAGCAACATTATTCATAATAATCAAATACAAATAACACAAATAGCCATCAACTGGTCAATGTATAAACAAAAGGTGGCATGTGCATTCAATAGAATACAATTTAGCAAATAAAATAATACACTTGATATGCAGAACAATATGGAAGAATATAAAAAGCACAATAGTAAGTAAAAGAAACCAGACACAAAAGACATGAAATATGAATATGAAATTCTGGAAAAAGCAAAAATATAACAGATCAGTGCTTGCTTTGTGGATGAGATGAAGGACAACTTGACAGCTAAAGGGCATCAGGAAATTTTGAGTGTGATTAAAGTATTCTAAAACTTGATACTAGTGGTTGCACAACCCTATATATTTACTACAACTCATACCACTTTATACTTCAAATGGGTGAATTTTATATATAAATATGCTTCAGTAATGGTTTTAAGGGTGTACATATTAATCCTCAAAGTGGTTTCTCTTCAAAAAGGATTGCTATTCAGCAAATAGTTGTTACTGGTTGGCATCAGTTGAGAATGCCTAACAATCCATTTTTTACAAAACCTAATTGTCTTTGTTCAGTACAGTTACGATATTCAAAAATCCTAATCACACTGTAAATAATTTGGTAGCTATCATAATTTGAATAATATGATTGTGGGATTATTAATTTCATATAATAGTAAAGTTTTCAGTAAAACTCCATTTATTTGAAGTTTAGTAGTCTTTAACAAAATCAGGAATGTGTGAATAATCAAAAATATATTTGTATAGTTGATTTTGAGATCATAATGTCTATACATTAAAATTATAGACATATTTTTAAGGTAAGTCACTGTAAAAAATATATTTGTCAACATGAATAGTTTGCAAAGGGAATACAAATGTATAAATGAATAAATCTATATTTAGCTATTTATTATTTTCATCATCTTTGCCACCACTATCATCATTTCCTATTAGAAGACGAGATTGTTTTACTTATTCTGATTCTGGACCAAAACTTCTAATCCTAAGACTTTAGGAGCAGTCCTGAAAAATGGCATTTCTGTTAACAAAATAATGAACACATTTCCAACTGTCGATAATGCATTTCACAAATGTTTTTCTGAAATAATAGTTTATTGCACTAATAGTCATTTGACAGGAAAGGTAACAAACATTAAAGATTTAAAATAACAGTTTCTAAGACTGTGTATATAAAAAACTTTTCCCTTTTAGCTGAATATAACAGATTAATTTGAAGTTAAATCTTACCTTTAAAATGCCATTTATTCTATGAGGATTGTCCTCAAAGAAGTCATTTGCCTCTGAGATCAAAAGATGAAGCAAGCTTAAAGAATTAGGAAGATGATAGGAAGATGGGAAGATGAAATATGTATACCTGTTTAGTCCTATAAGATGGCACCTCCGCTAGAGCTTTATCCCAAAATATTAGTGGACATTCATTGGACAATTTATTTTAGGTATATAGACAAGAATTAATTTGCATTGCTATTAGTTATCTACAACTTACAGAGTTTGAAATAGCTCAAAGGCAATAAGTGGCTCAGAACCTCCATAGAATCAGAATGATATAACCCAGAAGGGTGTGCTCTAAACAATGCATAGTTTTTCATTAAAGCACATTTTCCTCCCTACAGTCCTAAGAAGGGGCTATTTACCCAGATGACCAAACTATTTGGTCAGATAAAGTTATTTTAAGGTAGTTCCTGAAAGAAACTGAAATTATTTATTGGAATTAGAATTGTCTTCCTAGGAAAGAATTTCCTGAAATAAATGTAAAAGTCATATGGACACGGGTTACCTAAGTTCTCAGTACTACTAGTTAAGCTGTAACTATGGGTGGCCTCAATTCTCATGTATTTGCTTACCTGTAAATTTTCTATCTACCTAATCAGGAATATTTTTCTATCTGAAGGAGGGGTTCAGGTGAGGAAGGCTATTATCCTCAGTTCTTCACCTCTCTATATTTGTAATGCTTCATTCTTCTCCTAAGGGCCTAGGATTTTGGAAGCCAGAAGCCAGGAAGAAAATTTCAGGTTAATACCAGGTACCTCCTTTGAGCAGTGGGATGCCTGATTTAAAAAAAAAAAAAAAAAAGAAAGAAAGAAAAAGAAAAATTGGTGGGGGTTGGGGTTGCTAACAGTGAGGACAAAGGGAAAAGGGAATGGGAGGAGGATTTTTTTTTAAAGTTTTATTTTGCCATATTCTTATAAATATAAGTGATGTATATTATATATAGAAAAAACAGTTATCCAACAGAATGCGTTTTAAATGTTTTCTATGGAAAGTGTTTTTATTATGTTTTAAGATTTTTATTAACGTAGCTAACATACAATATTATATTAGTTTCAGGTGTACACCATACTTATTCAACATTTATATACTTAAGAAGTGATCCCCATGATAAGCCCACTAACCATCTGACACTGTACCACACTATCACAATATTATTGATGATATTCCCTATGCTGTACATTACATCCCCATGATTATTTGTTTTATACCTGGAAATTTAGACCTCTTATTCCTCTTCACCTTTTCCCCACTTTAAAAACTTTCCAATTACAGTTGACATTCAATATTATTTTATATTCAGATGTACAGCATAGTGATTAGACATTTATGTAATTTAAGAAATGATCCCCCTGACTAGTCTAGTACCCACCAAGCACTATACAAGTTATTACCATATTATTGATTATATTCCCTGTGCTTTACTTTACATCCCCATGACTATTATGTAACTACCAGTTTGTACTTCTTAAGGCTTTCATCTTTTTCACCCTGCCCCCAACCCTCTCCCATCTATCACCCCAACAAATCTAATACCCATCTGACACCATACATAGTTATTACAATATTATTGACTATATTCGTTGTGTTATACCCTACATCCCCATCATTACTGTGTAACATCAAATTTGTACTTATTAACCCCTTCCCCTTTTTCACTCACGCCCAAACCTCCCGCGCATCTGGCAACCATCAATATATTCTCTGTATTTATGAATTTGTTTCTGTTTTGTTTGTTAGTTTTGCTCTTTAGATTCCACATACAAGTGAAATCACATTGCATCTGTCATTCTCTGTCTGACATACTCCACTCAGCACAACACCGTCCAGGTTCATCCATACCTCCACAGATGGCAAAGAACACATTCCCTTCCATGGCCGAGCATTAATCCATTGTATATATGTACCATCTCCTCTTTATCCATTCTTCCATTGATGGACACTCATGCTGCCTCCACATCTTGGCCATTGTAAATAATGCTGCAATGAACATATGGATGCACAGGTCCTCTCAAAGTAGCATTTTACGTTTCTTCAGATAAATATCCTGAAGTGGGTCCTTTGTCTCTTCTTATAGCTTTTGTTTTAAAGTCTATTTTGTCTGGAATAAGTATTGCTACCCCAATTTTTTGTTTCTGTGTTTGTTTCCATTTTAATGAAATATATTTTTCCATCCCTCTACTTTTCGTCTGTGTGTGTCTTTCAATCTGAGGTGATTGTCTTGTAGGCAGCATATGTGAGGGTTTTGTTTTCTTAGCCATTCAGCCCTCCTATGTCTTTTGATTGGAACATTTAATCCATTTACATTGGAAGTAATTGTTGATTGTGTGTTGCTATTGCCATTTTATTATTTATAATTAAGACCTTTTTTTTTTTTCGATCTTAAAGAAGTCCCTCTAAAATTCCTTGTAATACTAGTTTGGTGGTGATGGACTCCTTTAGCTTTTTCTTGTCTGGAAAATTCTTTATCTGTCCTTTAATTCTAAATGATAGCTTTGCTGGGTAGAGTAATGTTGGTTGTAAGTCCTTGCTTTTCATCACTTTCAATATTTTGTGCCAATCCCTTCTGGCCTGCAAAGTTTCTATTGAGAAGTCAGTTGACAGTCTTACAGGAGCTCCCTTATAATTTACTACAAGTTGCCTTTCTCTTGCTATTTTTAAGATTCTCTCTTTGTCTTTAACCTTTGCCATTCTAATTATAATGTGCCTTGGTCTGGGCCCATTTGGCTTCATTTTGTTTGGGACTCGCACTTGTATGTCTATTTCCCTTGCCAAGTTAGCAAAGTTTTCCATCATTATTCCTTCAAATAGGTTCTCAGTTCTTCGCTTTCTCCCCTCCTTCTGGTACCCATGTGATGTGAATGTTGTCATGATTGATGTTGTCCCAGAGATCTCTTAAACTATCCTCATTTTTTTTGGACTTTTTTTTTCTTCCTTTTTGCAGTTCTGACTGTCTACCCTGTCTTCCAAAATGCTGATTCAATCTTCTACTTCATCCAGTCTGCTGCTGATTCATTCCTCCTAGTGCATTTTTCATTTTAGTTATTGTATTTTTCACTTTTTTTTTTTTTTTAATGGTTTCTCTGTACTTTGTTATGCTTGCAATCTCTCTGTTGAAGTTCTCACTGAGTTCCCTGAGCATCCTTATAATCATTGTTTTGAACTCTGTGTCTGGTAGATTGCTTGCTTCCATTTCATTTAGTTCTTTTTTTGGAGTTTTCTCCTGTTCTTTCATTTGGGACATATTTCTGCATTTCCTCATTTTGGCTGCCTCTCTCCTTGTTTCTATGAGTTATATAGATCTGCTATATCTCCCAGTCTTGGCCAGGTGGCCTTATATAGTAGGTTCCCTTTGGGGCCCTGGCACAATCTCTTTGGTTATTTGCTCCGGGTAATCCAGGAATGTCCCTTGTGTGGATTGTTTGTGCCCTCCTGTTATAGTTGAGCCTTGATTGCTATTGGCACATCAGTGGGTGGGATTGAGCCTCAGGCTGATTGGCTGTGGGGTTTGGCCATGTTCACAGCTTATGGGCTGCTGTGCAGGATGCTTACCCCACTGAGTGGGATTTGCTCCAGTGGACTCTATTGCCTGGTGAGACTGCCCTTCATGTGTGCTGCTTGTGGGTTAATTGGGTTGTGCTCTTCTGTGGTCTGTAGCCAACCTCCAAGTATGTTGGGCCTCTTGGAAGAGGCTCCTGTGCAGGCTCAGGTGCACTGCCTGGGACTGGCTTGAGACTATCTGATAGGGGCTACAAAGTGATTCACAGTTGTTTGCTGCCTGTGCCAACCATGGAGTTGAGTGGGAGAGGCCACACTGAAAACCGAAGATGTCTGCCACCAGTGCCAGGCTTGGGGTAGCTCCACAAAATGCCATGACACCCCCAAGGCTGCTGCCACTTCTAGCTCCCTTAAGGTTCAGCCACTGATAAAGCCATGTGCAGTCCACCAGTTGGGTGAGGTGGGTCCTCAGGGAGTCACTAGAGTGGGAAGAGTGTGGTCAACAAGTTAATGTAGACTCTGGTCTGGTACCAGTGCTGAGCCTGGAACTACTCAGCAAATGTCTCAGAGCACACTAAAGCCAGTCGCCTCCTTCCTGGGCCCTGTGGACTGTGATAGTTTTCTAAGAAAGAGTGCAATGTGGGAGGGGCTGGCTGCAGGCAGAGAACGTACCTCTGGTATTGGGCAGGTTGGTTGGGGCTGGGTCCCAGTGAGTCAGCAGGTTGGCGTGAGTGGAACTCACCAAGCCAATCAGATTTAGATTTGGTCTGTGGGGGAGGGCTCAACACAGGAAAGATGGTGCCTGCCTGCCAGCTGCACGGGAGAAAGACCCCACACAGGGAAAATGGCAACTGTCCTCCAGATGTCGCTACAAAGCTACACACCTCAGTCTGCCTCCCATATGTCTCTGACATCCCCCAAGTTACTGTCCCTCTGCTTGAGCCCAAGGTTAGTGCTTGTGAGTGATAGAGTTTGTGTGTGGGCCATTTAAAAGGAGGTCTGGGTTTCCCACAGTCTTCTGTTTCACTGGGATGGTCGGAATTCTCACTGTTTTTCACAGCCAGATATTATGGGGGCTCCTTTTCCCGGCACCACTACTCCAGGCTGGGGAGACTGGTTAGTGCTTGGGGTCTTTTGCTCCTCCTAGGGGAACCTCTGCAGCTGAGATATCCCTTGTGGTTCTCAACTGCCATAGGGAGTTTTTGTAGCCTGTTTTGGGTCTCCATCGATCCTACCAGTCTTGAGGTGGCTTCTTATATCCTTAGTTACAAAACTTCTGTTCAGTTAGACTTCAGATGATTCTCCAAGTTGACTGTTCTATAATTTAGGTGTAATTGTAATGTGTTCACAGAAGAAAGCAGGCACAGTGTTTATCTACTCCACCATCTTGGATCTCCTTGGAAGGTGTTTTTAATGTGCTCGTCTATTTCATAGTATTTTAAGAAAAGTAGTTCACCAAATCCCTACCTACCCTAGCAGTTTGAATGTCTCAGTATTTTCTTTCTTTATCCTTCCATCATTGCTGGGATTCATTGAGATTTCCTCTGTGCTGCCTACTTATAGATACTAGGAAATAATTGAATTTTTAATTTTTTCTAGACGCTAAGTATTTACAGTGTCCTTCTTATCAAGTTGGGCTGCAACAATCTACTTTGCATGTAGGTTCTTTCCCCTAAAATGACATATTCCAAACAGGAAATAAGTGAAATACTTGTTTCAGGTTGCAGGTTCTGTAAATAATTTAATTCTCTGTCCTCCTTCATTCAGAATCTTAGATCAAATTTTTTTGAGTCAAATGATATCTATGTTTTTCTATTAGTAAATGTGATGCTGTTTATTAAATGGATACACTCATAGCTACTAAAAATCATCATAAAAACTGGTCCAATAGTTTGTAAGAAAAGGAATTCAATGATTGAGAGTGTTGGGGAGGTTATTTATTTTATTTATTTATTTTTATTAGTTTCAGGTGTACAAAGCAACATAATAGTTAGGCATTTAAACCCCTCATAAAATGATAACCCCCAACCCCCAAGCTACTATCTCTCTGACATCGTATATAGCTGTTACAATACCATTGGCTATCTTCCCTATGTTGTACTCCACATCCCGGGATTATATATACATCTATATTTGGTTATAGTTGACATTCAATATTATTCTACTTCAGCTTCAGGTGTATGGTACATTGGTCAGGCATCTACACAGTCTATGAGGTGGGGAGGTCTTTATCTTTTCTCTTTCCTGTCTAGATTAGTTCCCTGCAAAAGTACTGAAAGTTTCACTTATTTTCATGTATGACTTATATTAATAATGTATTTCTTAATGTAGTGTTTATTGATATATTAATGTATTAATACTACCACAGTATTTTTTTCTGATTTTACAGTTGTACTACATGCATGGAAATACATACATACGTATTTACACACATTTTCAGATTCCTGAGACAAGCAATCAAACTTAAAAGTTTGACTCTACTTTAGAAATAACACCTTGAATAAAATTAATTTTAATTACTAGGATATTTAAAGTACTTAGAATTGACCAAAAGAGAAAAATTTCATTATCCTAATGAATAATATGATCACATGGATATTAAAGGGAAGTAACTCTTGATTACTGCTGACTCTTAAAAGGAGCAAAAGAGCTAACTCAAATATTTTGAATTATTTTATTATGAAATTGTAGTTGTGTATCCCTATAGGAAGTACAGTTTTCTCATTTAAAATTTACCTTCAACACCAAATGTTTTTGGATAACCTTACCTTAGATAATATTAGAAACAATAGATACTTCAAAAATTACTTGTTTAGATATAACTAGCATTTATTGAATATCTAGTAAGAGTCAAATGTCTTCACTTCTTTAGTTTCATTTAATCTGATCCTCATTTAAAATGTCCTCATAACCTTGTTGTTATGGACTAAATTGTGTCCTCCCTAGATTCATATGTCAAAATTATTAGCCCTGATTACCAACCCTGAGTACCTCAGAATATGATTGTATTTGGAGAAAGGGTCTTTATAGAAGTGGTTAAGTTAAAATGAATTCAGTAGAATGGGCCCTCATCCAATATGACTGGTGTCCTAATAAGAAGAGGAAATTAGGACATATGCACATAGAAGGAAGACCATGTGAAGACATAGGAAGAAGACAGGCATCTATAAGCCAAGGAAAAAGAAACAAAACAAATCCTGTTGACATTTTGATCTCAGACTTTTAGCTTCCAGAATTGTGAGGAAATAAATTTCTGTTGTTTAAAAGCCAATCTGTGGTACTTTGTTATGGCAGCCCTAGCAAACTGATATACCTGTGAAGGTATATGTATTATGCTTCTCTGTTGACACAGATAGATTCTAGAAGTTTTCTAAGCTAAGACGAGGTCTACTACAAAACCATAATTTATGGTATTTTGTAAAGGATACTTTGGAAAGCATTTAGGTACCAATGTACAAGAAGACACATACATTTAGTCAGATGTTAGCTAATGAGTCCAGAAAAATCTCACAATTACTCCCCTTCTGTTCTTGGCTGCAAATCTAGCCCAGCTTGGTCCCCCGATTGGCAGGCTTGGACCTCAGCTGGGTGACAGGAAGAAGCTGGCCCATGAATATGGAAGGTGGGAGGGCTTTGGATTGTGGCAAATAATTAGTTGCACATGTTTCTTTGTTAGTGAAAGAATTTAAAAGCGTATGTGTGCTGGACAATTATAATTAGAATTAACTATTCATTTTTTCATATTCAGCTTAGCTGTGTTTACAAGTTGTTTCATGCGACTAATTCCCATTCTATTCATTGGTCCATAAAGTATGCATAGCCATCAAAAAAAGTACAAGCCATAGTTTACTCATTTGGGTTTTTTCCATATGAAGAGGGAAGCTCCTTTGAAGTGGGCTAATATCATCAATTTCAAAAGGAATCAGTGACTATATACAAGCAAATAACTTTATTTTTAGAAAAAGCATTTGGGTAATACTTTTTGAAATTAAGAACATTCAATAACAATAAACTTAAATTTCATAAAAATACAAACATGTTTGGGAGATGTGAGTGAATAAAACAAGGTTGAAGCAGAGGTAAAGATAGAGATGGAAGAAAGATGTGGGGATTTAATTCTGAGAGTATAATTTCCAACTGCCCTCTAAAGAGCAAAGTGTAATGATTCCCAAGCAGCTCTCTGCACGGAATGTTCTTTTTCTACTTCCTGCTTCTCTTTGTCATTTATCTCTCAGGCCTCAGTTTAAACATCTCCTTTGAAGACAAGTCTCCTGCTCACCTCCAAGACTTAGGTGTCCCTGTTATTCAGCCCATATCCCTTATAGCATCTTCTTTATAACATTTGTTAGTACTTGTTCCATGTCTCTTTTCCCAAATAGAATATGAGCTCCATGAGAACTGTGACCATTTTCACCTTGTTCTCCGCTCAATTGCCAGCACCTAGCAAGCTTCCAGGCACAGAGCAGACAACTCAGTAAGTGTTGAGTGAATGAAAAGATAAGAAATATATAGTTTAATTTGTATCGTTAAGGTCAAAATTAAGTTTGTTTCTTATGGTACATTTTGAAGGAGACACTAATCTTCAAGATATTCCCTATGCCTGCTTTCATATGATAAGTGAAATAATTACAAAAAGAAATAGAGAACGGGGAACTTTTCCTTAATTTCTGGCATTTTTATCACTTTCAATTGAAGCTCCATGAGGACAGGGAGTATGTTTGTCTTTACTGATTATTCTACTACCTAGAGCAGTGCCTGGCATATAGCAAGTTCATTACAGATGCAAGTTCAATAATATGGATGCACATATAGCTCTTGTAACAAACATTGAATAAAATACAACTAAATATCAACAAAAATCAAGGCAAAAATATTTAAAGGATGCAAAAAGATCACAAGTATGTCAAACCTTAAATTTGGCTCAGTTGCCAGAGAGCTAAAGTGGAAAGTAAAGAAGTCAATTTCTTAGGTATTAATAAAAAAATGAGTTCCCTAGAGGTAGAGAAACTTTCCTGTATAGTTTTATTACTTTGTTCAATATAGAATTCACTAAATAAAGTAGTGGACAAAATTTCCAAGCACATTCCTACATATGATAACACACGTTACATAAAAGCCAAGGACATTGCATTACAGTTCAGTTCAATGAAAACTTCTGCAAGGGGCAGAACTGGTCAAATGTGTAGCTTACTGCTTACCCAAGGCTAGAATATCTAATGCAATGTTTCTAAATTTCCCTCCTGGCAGATGCTATGTGGGTAGGGTTACCTTGCTTTCAAAACAAGATATGGATTCAACTCGGGCTTTCTGTCTTGATGTGCCTGTCTCATGAATCACTAAGAAGGGAAGTGGGCTTTTTTCTGCTTCCTAACTCAGGACCTGTCCCAGGTAGATCAGGACCTGTCCCAGCATGTTTTCCAAAGGCAGCCCAGGAAACCTATCATTGTCTCTGTATCATTCTCTCCAGTCCTCTGACCCTATTTGTGAGACAGGCTTTTGTTTGGCTGGGTACATGAAGTCCTATTTGCAGATCTTTCTCCACATGTAGGTCTCAGGGTTGCATATTTACAGAGAGGCAGATACTAGCCTCATTTTCCTTCTAGTTTTAGTAGGGATGCCTGCACTAGGGATATTAGATACTACCTGACTCAGTAATAAAGATGAACCCCAATGAGATGCTCATTTGTTTCCTTATGTCTATTCTCAGTTAGAACCTGAAGAAGATGGGTGATTGACATTCCATGGCCTTTTACACTCATGACCATGCATTCAGAAAGACTGCAAACATCATGATATGCTTGGTGTCTGGGTTTCCTCAGGAAGATGATGAGGGGCAAGTGGGCATAGGAGACAAACTCAAGTGGAATGCAGAAAGCAAGAACTTGGCCTTCTATTTACATGTCCAGTATCTTCATATTCTGTAACCTGAAGCTGTTGACTTCTATCCCACAGCCTATTATAGTCCCAGTTATGTGGAGTGTCTGCAGTGCTGGATATGGAGAAAGTAGATGTATTCCAAACCCATTCTCTGAATCACAACGTTATCCTATCTTAGCTCATTTGATAACTTGATGCTATGGGACATCATCTTTTCCTCTTCCTCACTGCAGACAGACCTTGATACATAGTTTTGAGATTAATCTGGATTTATGTTCCTGCAATTTTTTCCAAAGACTTGTGTGTGTGCAAACACTTCAATACTTGCCTTATCTTTTGCTTTACCTTCCTTTTCTAGTCTCAGTCCCTAGTTCCTTCTTTTATTAATTAACCCCAAAAGGAGTGACTTGCAATATGTGTATATTGGAGTAATAATTCTCAACTTGCCAAAAAGTACACACAATTACATCCTTGTATATCAGGATTTTGAAGAAGGGATTCAGAGGTTTTGCAGGAATTATATCACACACACACACACACACACACATATATATATATATATATATATATATATATATATATATATATAGTACATTATGTATATATAACTATAATGAATATTATGTACCAGGGATGATACTAGATTCTTCACTTTGTCTCATTTAATCCTGACTGGTGTGTGCACGTGTGTGTATAAAATACAATTACATATATATATGTGTGTATACACACACACACACACACACACACACACATATATTTAGAGAGAGCGCGAGAAAGAGAGAAAAGTAAAGAATTTGGTATCATCCCTGGTATGTAATATGCATTTACAAGTATCATTAATACTGTCTATTGAGAATAACAAAGATAGATTTTGGTTTAAAAATTCAATTAGAAAACCATGGAGAATAATTTTTATTTTTTGTTATTAAAAACAGAATAGAAATTGGTCTCAAATCTTTCCCCATACTTGATTTCTAGCTTCAGTTATACATATAACTTAATGGACTAAGACCGTTCACCATAGGCACAGAATATTAGGGCTGGAAAGGCTAGTAGAGACCATCAGACACATCATCAGCTACATATGTGCAAGTTGAGATCTAGCCTGTCTAATTGTTTCCCAAGATTTTCTGGATCTTTTTACTGTATACAGATGCAAAGTATCTTGATGAAATCTGGATGTTTAAAAAATCTGGAGGGTTTTTTGGCCTCTTCAGATTTTTGGAAGAATGTCTTCACTTTTAAATTGCATGTTAGTTCCCATGCAGACAAGCCTTTGTCCTATTCAAACAAGAAACTATAATGTAAGTAAACCCGGATTTTGGACTTGAAAAAACTGGTTTTGAGTATCCATATACCACTAGAGTGCCTGGAACTGTGGAACTGATTCTTAGAGTAAATCATTACTAATGCTTATCTCATTGGGAGTTGACTTTGATAAGATAACCCAGGAGTCTCCCAATCACTAACTCAGCCATGATTAAATGTTGCTTGTGAAAACTGGGGGTGATTTTTACCTCTGACCAGTTGAATACTTATGGTATATTCTAGGAAATGTGTGTGTTGCTAAAGTGGCAACAGAGAAAAGTGGAAGGATTTCTGTATGCCATTTTCAAAACAAATTCAATGGTTTCTTTAACTGGTCTGCTAGTCCCATTATGTCAAGGATTGTATTATCCCCATATATAATATCATATTATTAGAACAGATTCTAAAACTAAAACAAAACAAACAAAAATCATACTAGCTCAAAACCTACTTCCTTCAGGGAACCTCCCATGAGTAACCATAATTTACCTAATACTTTCAACCATTCAAATGCAACCTCAGAACTCAGTATATATATATATATATATATATATATAGTATATATATATACTTTTGTTGTTACTTATCTCTGAATGTCTTTTGTTTTCTCCAGTTACTGATTTAAAATCTCTGCCTGTAGCAGGCAGTCCTGGATTTGAGCCTTGGCTCACTTTGAGCTGCATGATCTTGGAATAATCAGTTTCCTTATCTGTAAAATAGGGTTAAAAATGGAAGTCTCTCGTGGGATGGTTATGAGGGTTAAGATAACATATGAAAAGCACTTAACATAGTGCCTGGTACATAGTAGCTGCTCATCAAATGACTGATAATTATTGTCTGTTCACTTTATTTTTTCCTGAGGGGCAGTAAGGTATATTGCGAAGAGCACAGGCTCTGCAGTGAGTCAGTTCTGGGTTCCAGTTGTCACCACTTACTGTGTGCAGCATCTTGAGAAATTTAATTAACCCCTTGTGTCACTACTTCATTTCCAAAACGGATATGTTGTAAATAATACTCAGTTCACTGGGTTGAGAGGAAAGTGCCCATTATGT
This sequence comes from Rhinolophus sinicus, assembly GCF_057876585.1. Lineage (NCBI taxonomy): Eukaryota > Metazoa > Chordata > Mammalia > Chiroptera > Rhinolophidae > Rhinolophus > Rhinolophus sinicus. Next base: position 20,651,865 of record NC_142501.1, read on the forward strand.
CCCTTTCCTCCCAATCGATTATTAGCAAGTTAACATTTATGAAGTGTATTTCAAGGGCAAGGCAAAGCACAAGGTGTCACAGGAAGTTTCAAAAGAAAATAAACGCGTGTTCACCACCACAGGCAAGGAGAGCATCAAACCAACAAAACCATGCATAGTGAATTGCTGATGATACGTTCCAATTACAGTGGGTCTCTAATCCATGCCCATGAGTATTTTCCCCAGTATGACTGTGGAGGAATTTTCAACGAGAGCCTTCTTGCTGGTATTTTTACAAGTCAGCAGATCCTCAAAGCCCAACTGAAAAATGGGGCTGATGAAAGACCCTAGAAAAACTGGAACAGTCACCGACCGTTCAGGGGCCAGTGCCACAGAAACTAGGATAAAACAAACCTCTTCTTTCTGACCACGGGCAGATAGCTCTCAGTCGTGTCCGGGAGGTTAAGCCTTAGGACGGAGTGCGGGTCCATTGCCTGGATGCGGACAGAATAGGTGGCAGAAGCACCCCTTCCCAGCACCCCCAGCCTCCCCACCCCCACCACGGAGGATTTTCCTCAAGCGTCGTGACTGACCTGAGGCATGGCGCGGCTGCCCGACCCGCTGAGGAGGAGAACGCCAGTCCTCACACGGTTAAACCTCTTCCAAGGAGACTGGAGGCGGGAGGGACCCCGCCCACGAAAACGAGGATCATACCGTCCCGGGCCCCGCCCCCATCTCGGCCCGGCCCCGCCCCCTGCCCCCGCCCCCCGCACAGGCGGGCCGCACCTGCCCGCGCGCTCACGCCCCCCGCGCGCCGGCCGCCCGGCGCGCCAGGCCTCAGAGGGGCTCGCGGCGGACCCGGGCGCCCGGCCGCCGGTCCCCAGCCCCGCGCCTCCGCCGCTTCCGCGCCGCCGCCCTCGGCACGCGCCCGCCGCGGTTTTTCCGCACCGCCCTGCCTCGGCGCGGGCCACGGGCGCGGGAGCCGCGGCCGCGCGCTCCTCTCCGCCTCGGGCCGCCGCCGCCGCCGCTGCCTACCCTAACCGCTAGCCGGCCGGGCGCGGAGCTGAGGAGATCCCGGGCCGGGGCGCGCTGGCCGCCGCCGCGGTCGTCGCTGCGCTCGGGCTCCCGCGAGGACGGTGTCCTCCTCCTGCTCAGACCTCCTCAGCCCTCACCGGCCTCTCCGCACGCTTCTCAAAGCACCCCGGTCCCCACCCCCCTCACGCCCCACCCGCGGGAAGGAGGCCTCAGGAATTCAGGGGAGTGGCTGTGGGGGCGCGTCGCGGCTCCCCGCTGGGCCAGCCCCTCTCCCCAGACATGGTCCGATCCCCATTGTAAAAGCTGCGCCCCGAAGAGGACGGAGTGGTGCTCCCGGCTCGGGGCTGCAGGGATCTCTCTGTGCGGAAGCTCTCGCATGATTTTAGGGTGGGGCGGGGAGGGCCCCGGATTTGGGGGAGTGGGGGTGGGCGGGGAGAAGGACCCAGAGGGGAAAGGACTCTGTGAGGGAGTCGCTGAGAGACTATGGGGAAGGACCAGGAGCTGCTGGAAGCTGCTCGCACTGGCAATGTGGCCCTGGTGGAGAAACTCCTGTCTGGCAGGAAAGGAGGGATCCTGGGCGGCGGATCCGGACCCCTGCCCCTGTCTAATCTGCTAAGGTAAGGACCGGCTGCAGCTCCGGGATTGCATACCTCCTTATGCATTGTGATGGATACGTCCTCCTCCTCTTCCTCCTCCTCCTGGTTATTGCACCTGCCGGCTGCCAGCGATTCATTCTGAAATTAGGCAGGAAAACAGGCAGGGTGTATGGAGAGGAGGTTTGAGCCTCCCAGGAAGATTGATGCTTCACATTCGGTAATTTTAAAATAGCCTTCCATCAATGCGTCTGTAGCTACTTTTCTCTGAGCTGTGGTGCAGAACTTGGACATGTACTAGTGTGGCTGGAAGAAAATCGGCGTTCCACCTGCTTCCCATCAATGTTTATGATATATTTGCAGGCTCGAACCCAGCCTTTTATTTGTGGTGGTTTTTTTTTGGAGTATTTAAATGAAATGGGCAGAGAAGCTATTGCGTGCATGCAATCACCCTGCAAAAACCACAGCTTTTGGTTGCTGCTACCTTCTCTTGCAGAAGGCATTTGCTCTGCTATGGGTTATGATCCCACGAAATGAAGAAAGTGAACCTTCTGATGAGATGGCATCAGTACAGGGTGTGTATAAAACTTGATGAGGCAGGTTTGGCAGCCCCAGCAGTACTTTCAGTTACCTGGACATAGCTGAGTGGAAACTTGCTTATTTGATATCGCGGGATGAAGGATGCCAAGTCGGGATCCGGATAGTGTATTTGGAATGTGGTAGAGGCCTTTTGGAGAATCTTTGGAGAATCTTTCTAAGATGACATTTTAAAAAAATGTCAAGGTCTTTATTCAGCAGGCAGTACCGTAGAAATGAAATAGCGTTGATTTGCATATTTCAAAAACTATGAACTAAAAAGTTGAATTGATGGACAAATGAAATCAATTGGGAAGGAGGAAGCCTGAAGAATATTCACTAGATAGCATTCAAGGAAAACTCTTTTTATCTAAAATCATGGCTTTTCAATTTATCCTGGACATTTTGAGAGGCATTATTCATATCTTCACCCTGAAACATCTCTTAGGCAACCCAGCTGGACTTGTAAAAAATTTTAAAAGCCCAAGTGATTTTCTTGGTTTTGAAAAGCTGTTCTGTGCTACTCTTAACAAGTGGTTAATGCAAACTTTTGAATGATGACAATGTGTTCTTTACACAGTTCTCATGTTTGTAGTGGTCAGACAATGCAGTTAATTACAGCCCTGGCTAACAAGGGTCAGTGAAAACATTTGTATTACAGTGAAGTGAATTTAGTAGGAAAATAGTTGATGAGATTCAAAAAATCTCCATATGTGATCATCTATACTTGTTGATAGTGACATTTTATTGGAATGACAGTTCACTACAGAACAATGAATATTTATGGGACATCTTTTTCAGTAGGTCTTAGAAGTGATGACTCTTGTGTGTACTCCCTTGTTAAATAATTTTAACTTTCACGCACAGACAATGTGTACATATTTCAGATGATAGCTGTAGTAATTGCCCTTAGTCACAGGTAATTTACACAGATGCAGTATATCTAGTTACAGTTTTAAGTTGCAGGTAAAGCGTTTGCCAGTGGATCATATCAGTTATAAAAATGATTATAGCTAGAAACCTATATGCTGAAAGAGGTTTCTAAAAATAATCAATTCCTTTTGGAACTGAATTCTTTGAAAGACTAAAGAATTCTTTGAAAACAGGGAGAACTTCAGTAAATTTCATTGAGATAAATAGTGTTTTAAAAAGCCTATCTTTGTGATAGACCTTAAAGGCAAACATATTTTAAATACTTTCTCAGTTGTGCCATTTCGAAAAAAAGAATAGATGTCAAACTTTTAGAATAAATACCAACTCTTTAATGTCAACATTAAATAAAATATCAAAATGGTGACCCAAATTGTGCTTCTTGAGTGAGAGCTTTTCTCTTTTGCTGGTGTTGTCAGAGGTAACAGTAGTAGCTCTACAACAAGAATGCACATAGAAAACAGTGAAACTAAAAAACGTGTTCATTAGAGTATTTTGAACCAAGATGTAAAAATCAAAACCCAAACCAATAAGCATTAAACTTGGATTTACGTATCTCATACTGAATAGACAATTAAAAGTGTCTTAGAAGGAAATGGGAGTTGAAATTGTACTCTTTGGGTGATCCTTTGCATAAAATGAAATTCCTAAAAGAAGGCACATGTTATTTAGTTGTCACTTTATTTCATAAATGATTGTCATCAGAAATTTCTTACAGAATAATGGAAAATGTGGCCCCTCCCCCTTCAAACATAATGACACTCTGGAATTTTAAAATGTTTTGGAATGAATTGTGGAATAGGTTTGCCTCTCCTCTCCCCCCTCCGTTTATTACTTGTGTTGTGTAATAAGTTTTAGATCCCATGCTGCTAAATGCTTACATGTATCATTTAATTCTTATATCAACCTTAAGTGATCCTCATTTCATAGATAAAGGACTAAAGAGATAGGAAGATTAAGAACTTGCCCAAGGTCACATAATTAGTAATGGCAAAGATTTGAAATTCCTTGATTTAAATTTGCTTTACCACATCTTACATCTTATTCATTGGATCTGTTTTATTCACAAAAGTTTAAGGTATATGGTTGAGAATGTCAAATCTGAATATTTTTGTTTTACAATGTATATTTTAATTTAAAAATCTTTATATATTTTTTCTAATTACAAATCTCATGACTGTGCTTTGAGGGATCACTAGTTAAGAACTTTTGTGAAAATGCCTTTGATTACATATTACCTACTAAGTGAGCAAGTGTCTATGTGATGGGGAATCAGGTATGATTGGGTGACATTGCAATTTTTGGCAAAAGTAAGAATGACATTGAACAAATATAAAAATCTCTCTAAGCCTCACTATCTTCTATAAAATGGGAATAGTGTATATGGCGTTGTTGTAAGTATTAAATGAGGTGTAAAGCATGAATGCAGAGCGTTTAGCACATTGGTGTTCATCGTTAGTGCTAGCATTTCTCATGCAGCTCTAAAGCACTGGACTTATTTCTTAAGACCTCAATGACTACCAATTTGCTTCATATTGGACTGGGAGTAAATTTCTATAGTAAGTTTACCATTAGAAGCAGACTCTTCGTAAAGATGGGGTCTTTTATTAGAACTTCTCACCTATAGGAATTACCTCTGACATCCTTTACCAGTTAGTTATTCTAGTCCTGTTAAACCCTCCAATAATTAGATCCATTCCATTTTTTGACAGCTCTAATTCTTTTTTTAAAAAAATCCTACTATTGAGTTGAAATCCATCTCCCTTTAATTTCCAGGAGTTGGTACCAGTTTGGCAATGTGGGTCAATCTAAAGTAGTTTAATTCATCTACCAGCACAGTTGTTCAGGCACATGCATTTAGCTATACTATTTTCTTATAAATCTTCTATGTTTTTTCATGGCAGTACACTCATTTCCTTCAACCTTTTGTCATGTGGCACCAGAGCATAGGTGAACTTATATTTTCATACTTTTTGCTACTCTCTTTTTCCTTCTTTGCATATTCTCAAATTTTGCAACGACTCACAGTGTGGTGAGCAGAAATGAACACAAGGGCATTAGATGTCATTTGACCAGTGTAGAATATACTGGGACTTGATATACTGTTGAATTAAAAAGCAAAACAGGTTACAAACTAGCATTGTAATAGTATGATCCTTTTTTTTAAAAGATTTAATTGGGGAAGGGAACAGGACTTTATTGGGGAACAGTGTGTACTTCCAGGATTTTTTTCCAAATCAAGTTGTTGTCCTTTCAATCTTAGTTGTGGAGGGTGCAGCTCAGCTCCAGGTCCAGTTGCCGTTTCTAGTTGCAGGGGGCACAGCCCACCATCCCTTGAGGGAGGTCAAACCAGCAACCTTGTGGTTGAGAGGGTGCGCTCCAACCAACTGAGCCATCCGGGGAGCTCAGCGCAGCTCAACTCAAGGTGCGGTGTTCAACCTTAGTTGCAGGGGACGGAGCCCACCATCCCTTGTGGGACTCGAGGAATTGAACTGGCAACCTTGTGGTTGAGAGCCCACTGGCCCATGTGGGAATTGAACCGGCAGCCTTCAGAGTTAGGACATGGAGCTCTAACTGCCTGAGCCACCAGGCTGGCCCCAGTATGATCCTTTTTTTAAAAAAATGAAAAATAAGTGTGTGAACATTTATAATGCGCATTAAGAAATTTGGACTGATAAACACCAAATGTAAAAAGTAGTCATCTTTGAGTGGCAGAACCATGAGTGATCTTTCTTTTTGCTCACATTTTCCAATATTCTACAATGAGCATGTATCATGTGATGAAAATAAAATAGCAGCTATTTAAAACATGATACAATGAAATTATTACCTTCTTATTATTGATCTAAGATCTACTGTAATGTAGGCCAATATTTTCTGAGCTATCTAATGGCACTGGCTCACACTGGGCACATACTCAATTAAATCTTCCAGATATTTTTTTTCCCGATGACTTGTGAAGCCATGGTTCCCCTATCTGGTACTTGTAAAAGTGTTGATTGAAAGTAAATGATTCCTATTACATTTAGTCTTATTTGTTTTAGCCTATATTCATAGTCTATCTAGATCTTTGTGAATCTTGAGTCTATCTTCCAACATATTCGCTTGTCTCCTGTACATGATCTTTAGATTTAATAAGCATGTTTTCTGTAACTGGAATTCAACACACCATGATATATTGCTAAAGAACCTCTCTTCTGCTTAGTATAAATTTACAAGCAGCAATTTTTATGCATAGCATTTCTACCAACACTGAAGCCACTTAATAGAGCTATTTGTCAGCTACTTCTTTCCAATATACCTGTGAGAATATTGTGAGGTATTTTATTCACTGCCTTTCCAAATTCACGCTATGTTCTTTTTATGACATTCCTTTGATCTACGCCTTTAGTAGTAAGTCTATGAATTCCACCCAAATCAGGTTACTTTATTATAGCTTGTTTTTGGTAGTGAACCATTGATGATGCCTAATTTTTATGCAAATTCCTCCCACTCCCTTGCATCTAATTCTTCTGGGTCTGGATACTTACACTGATTTAAAGCAGCTAAGTGTCTCTTAGGATCTCTGTCTGTTTGGAACTTCAAAAATCTCTTAACATTATTTGTTTATCCTTTCTGGTTTGAGAATATTTCTCACTAGGGAAGACAGAAGCGAAATAGAAATTGGGAAGAGTCAGATTCTTGGTGTTGTTCAATGTCATAGGAAATTCTCTTGTGGTCTAAAACCATCCACAGTTTTACTGTTACTCTGTCAGAGCTCAAGGTTACATTAGCTACCATAGCCAGTGAACTTTTGTATTTCCTTTTTTTTTTCCAAACTTAGCTGAAAGGGACATTAGAATTTTCCCAGGACAAGTATATACTACTCTTTTGTGTGTTTTTTCAATTATGCCCCTCATCACCCCTTTTTGTCCTTGAAGAAATCTGAGCTCATCAGAGAATTCAAATTGATTGCCTCTCTCCTTTTCCTTCCTCCATATTATATGTGAAATTTCGTTTTATTTAACATATGTTTCATGATACAGCTGCAAAACCTTTTAAAGTGTCTTTCTTTGGTACAACTGCCTTTTAATCCAAACAAAATTAATTCCCATTTAAAATGTATACTATTTCTTTATTAGTGAGTCTAGAGTAAGAATTATTTGTATTTTAATAAAGTAATAAAAAGTTTATTAATGTTTCCAAATGTACTTGGTGTTTTTTTTTTTGGTGTTTTTTCTGTACTTGGTTTTCTTAATACCTCAAAGAGGCAAGTACTATATAAAGTGTATTTAGTAAATTCTTGTTCTCAAGACTTCCATGTGAAAAAAGTAGATAAATTGGATAAAAATAATATTCTGATCACTAAAGACATATAAACCAGATAACTTATAATTTTTTTTTTCAGATTCAGGATTCAGTTTATGAAGTTTTTGGTGAGGGGTACAAGGAGATAAGGGGCAACTCGGAAGCATTATAATTTTTACAATTACTTGGGCAATTGTGGTTATTCTGATTCTGACATAAGACACTACCAGGGAAACTGCATTGGTTAAGTGGAATAAATCACAAATAGAGCAGCTAAACTGCATGAAAATGTTGTATCTATAAAAATAGTCAACTTGCAAGTGGGTTATCTATTTTAGATAGTAATGATGTTTGAAGCGGTGATTGCACCATTATGTTCAGGGAGCTGTGTCTGCCAGAGTGAACGGTGCCAGCTGCATGATGGGGAGGGAGGAGAGAGGAGAGGGAATTTTGGGATTGACCTCTTTCTCTACTAAGCAGGGTTTTCAGCTCCCTCTTCATAACGGTGAGGCTCATTTGTAGCAAGGAATTAGGACAACCGGCCTGTGACTACTACGCATCTCGTTTGTACTTACATTGCCCAACACCTCGTGTGTCTCAGGGGTTTCTTACAGTAGATGGAAGAGTGGAGCAGGTCTTCACTGACATAATGCAGGAGCTCACGATATTCAGTAATGCATCTGCCGACATAGCAATTTGGCCTCTCAGGTGACGATAACCACAATTTGATTCGTTCAGTTGTTTATTGAAATAGTTTACTTAATTATGCATTTGGGATAATTTTGGAAAATTCTTTCAAGGAGCCTATTATAGAACATTCTTCCTAAGTATTTAACTAGAAATGGAAGTTGACCCTAAGTCAAATCAAGGATTAGAAAAGACTAATTTCAGAATCTTAAGGTATTTAACATTTGATGCACTTGAGTGTATCTTTGGTTTCTATTTTGAACATAGTGCAGCATAGTTTTAGTTACTTGAAATAGGATGAATTTGGGTTATTCATCATATTTTGACACGAGAGAGTATTTTATATTTGAAAAAGCAGGAATTTACGCAGAACTTCATCTGTGTTCCAGTTCTATCTTATGTACGTGATGACATGGTCATGTAAACCATATGGCAGGCAGAGGCATAATGCCAGTTGAAAACCCAGTGAATTTTCCTGTGTAACACAGGTCTAGGAACTCTTCTTAGAGTCCAGTTTTCTTTTTTTGCATCAGTAGGACAGCAAGTGATTTCTACATTTGTGTTAAACCTGGGTGAGGATTGAAATTTTGTGATTTATTTAACAGGATATCTTCATGAATCTGTCTGTAAAATGGAACTTTGATTCAGTTGTGCTGCAGAGATATTTGGGTTCTATTGTGTTGTGAGAGCAGCTTTATTTAAAGTGGTTAATTCTAGTTAAGTGAACTGAAACAATCAGCTTAAACTTGTCACTATTCTTTGATCAAGTTGTATCAAATCTTGAATGATGGATTTGGGCTTAAAAGGCTAACCTATTTTCTTAGTGCTGGTTTGAGATATTTGTTCCCTATACAACATTTCCTTTAACCGTTCCTGGCCAAATCTCTTTTTCTAGAAAGAAAGCCTTTTTTTTTGCATTCAAATTACTACAAGTTCACCCTGGTTCTAGTTTTTGTGCCAACTGTCCCTCTCCTAAGGGGGCGCAGATTTTGTGTGAGATGTAGAACTGGAATGGGCTGTGTAGTGAAAAGTAGATTAAGAAGAAGGAATATTGAATTTACAGAGTTTGCTTTCATCATCTCTAGTTTCCTCCCTCCCTCAATGTTAATTTCTCCACTAACCTCATGGACTCAGTGTCCTCATTTCTTTCCTAACTTTACACCATCACCAAAAACTACTTCTGGGAGCTCACAGTTAATGCATACTGAGATGTGATTGATTGATAAATGCATTTAGGAAGAGGATGCTCTTTTTGTGTTTTCATTTTAAGGTAAAACAAAACTTGAGGACAAATAGTAAAGCTTTGGAACGCTTTTTTTTAAGATTTTATTGGGGAAGGGGAACAGGACTTTATTGGGGAACAGTGTGTAGTCCCAGGTCTTTTTCCAAGTCAAGTTGTTGTCCTTTCAATCTTAGTTGTGGAGGGCACAGCTCAGCTCCAGGTCCAGTTGCCGTTGTTAGTTGCAGGGGGAACAGCCCACCATCCCTTGCGGGAGTCGAGGAATCAAACCGGCAACCTTGTGGTTGAGAGCCCACTGGCCCATGTGGGAATCAAACCAGCAACCTGTGGAGTTAGGAGCACGGAGCTCTAACCGCCTGAGCCACCGGGCCGGCCCCTGGAGCTCTTGTAGTAGAGCTGATGGAGTGGGTTTGGCCAGATTTGCAAGAGGGTGTTGGATAAAGGTGGTCATTTATCCTTCCTTCTGATAAGGCTGCTGCTGTACAAGGGCAAAGGGACTTGGTTGGAGACGTGAGAAATGGGGTGACACAGGGCTGGTGCTGGAAAAGCCTTTTCTTTTTGCTGCTTGTTTAGTCTCTAGAACATTTTATTGGATATCTGTTTTATTATATACCCATCTTAGATATTAGCATATGGCATGTTGTTTGCTTGTTTCTAGAAGTTATTCCTTAGATGTACATATTTATTATACAATCATGGATGACAAAGATATGCTGTGCAAATGTTTAAGAGATTTAATATCTAATATGGTTTGAGATTCACATTCTTTTAAATGCATTTTCTTGGGTTTTAAAACAATCTATGTTGCAAGGTGACTTCAGTATGTAGACTATTTCGTACTCCTGTGTTTCACTGTTCGAGGGAGGCATTTGAAATTCTGACCTCTGTATATCAATTAGCATTCCTCCGCATTAAAGTTTCCTTCCTTGTTTTCTTTCTTTGCCTGAATTACTACTTAACTCCTTTGAGTCTTTGATACCTCTAGTAACTAATCTGCATTTGAAATGTTTTATGTATCATCATATAAATATGCTAAATATAGTATCTTGTGTTTTGAATATACCAGAAAACTGCTATATTTACTTACAGAATTATTCCTGTTCTGTAGAGCTATTTTACTGCTAGTGTGGTGACCTGGGAGTGAGTAGGAGTGAGTGTGGGGGCACAGCAGAATGTTCTTTGGCGTGGGAAACTCCAGCAATGGGCTAGCCAGGGACAGAGTTGCATCTTGTTTTTGCCTTCTTTGGCTAGAGACCATAGTGGTCTGTCACTCTGAAGGATGACAGAAGCTTCGAAGACATATCAGAGAAGGTGAAGAATTATGAATAATGATAAACCCATTTCCTACACATTTTTTCACTGGTATGTTTTATGCTGTGTATTAGGGTGTATTTAGACCAAAACTTATTAATCAAGGAACCAAATACTCTCCAACTAACCAAAGTCAATCAGGATTTTATGGGGCACTGACATCTAAGAACAGTGATAACAAAGAATGACCACTCATTTTAGCAACTGTTTATTGAGTACCTTGAGGATTCTAAAATGGAATGAGATCATCTTTGTCTATCCCCAAGTACTTGCAGAGTAATGGGACAGACATGTCAACAAAGAGTTAAAAATAGTGTGATATGTGCTATAATGGAAGTATGGAAATATGCTACAGGAATGTGAAGAGCAAGAAGGAGGCGCCCTTCGTTCCATCTGGGAGGAGGAGTCGGGAAACTTCAGAGAGACGGAGACTCTTGAATCTTGTTGGATGAGTAGAAGTTTGCCAGGCGAGCAATTTGGGAGAAAGGCATTTCAGCCTGACACGGGCGGCAGAGCCTGAGTGGGGGTAAGGAAGACATTGGCACAGGGGAAGATGTGGCAGTAAACAGGAGGATTGGTTACAGACAGCGGGATTTATCGAGCAGGTCTATGTACTAAAGAGAACAGAAGCCAAGTTTTCACTATTGAAGGAATTTACAGATATAGGAAGGAAGAAACCAAAATGAATCCTGCCTGTGGAGTTGGGTGGGAATTAGACAAATCATTGTAAACTCACAGTTTTCAATAAATATAGATATAGATGTAAATGTGTGTTTTTCTGTGTGTGAACATATCGTTTTCACTAATGAACATACCCAGGAACCAAATCTTAGCTCTGATTGCCATTTTCCAATAAAAGGAACCATGGCTTCTTAGAGAAATGATTGATCCAGGAGTGAAACAGAGAAAGATGAGTCCTGGAACATTTTATGATGCCAAAAGCAAGAAAATGCTCAAAAAATGACTCAAAGAAGCCAGCCTGAAAGGGCTTGTACTGAAGTCTGAGAAAATATAAGTATCAGAATTAATAATGAAGACTGGCATATTCAAATAGTTTAAGTGTGCCTCTCCAAACTAGTTATTACAAAGGGAAGAAGAGTGATTGTACGGGAAGCCTGACAGGTGTTTTCATAAGCAAGTGATAAACGAGAACATTGTGAGCAACAGGATGAATCTCCTACGCAGACATCCTCTTGCCCCTTCCAGGCTGTGACTCCTTTTGCCAGTTCACATCGACAGAAGGATGCCCTTGTTATCGTGCTTGGGGTCTAACCCTTGCACGGGGTCACCCTGGCATGTGGATGCCCTCTTCACCCTGTTTGGACTCTGACACCCCATGTCTGGATGTTCACTTCTGCCACCGCTACCTGGATATCCTCGTCACCCTACTTGGGTTCTGACCTCTCACATCACATACCCCTCTAGGGGACACCCTCTCTAACTTGGTTCAGCTCTGATACCCCACACTCAGCTGCCCCCAATAAGGATATTTTCCTCCACTAGTTTGGGCTCTGTCACTTCACTGTGGGTCACTGTGGGTCTCCCTCTTCCTCTAGTGTGAACGCCTGTCTTTCTCTGCCCTACTAAATGGCTTTGGGAACTGAGTTGTTCAGGAAGAGAGGGAAATGAGGAGGAAGGAAAAGAAAAAAAGAGCAGAAGCTGAGAGTAACATAATGCTCTTATTTTTCATCATCATCATCATCATCATCATCATCATAATAATAAAATCTCTCCAAGTCAGCAATGCCTGTACCCCTGTGTTGGAAGAAAATAGGCTATGGGCAATTAAGAATACCAGGTACCATGGAGATTATGACCAAAGTTTGAGTCCTGTGTGGCAGTTCTCCTGGACACTATTTTTCCTTGTATTTTGGAGGAAAGATGATGATAGTTTGATAGGCTGGTCAGCACTTTGCTTTTTTTTTTTTTTTTTTTTTAATTGGGGAATATTGGGAAACTGTGTTTTTCCAGGATGTCAAGTTGTTTTTTTCAATCTAGTTGTGGAGGGAGCAGCTCACTGGCGCATGTGGAACTCGAACTGGCAACTGTGGTATTAGGAGCACCTTGCTTCAATCACTAAGCCACTGGCTGCCTGCCGGCGGCTCAGCTCCAAGCTCAAGCCATTGCTTCTCACTGGTCCATGTGGGAATCAAACTGGTGACCTTGGTGTTATGAGCACCATGCTCTAACCACTGAGCAACTGGCCGCCCTGCATTTTTTTATGAGCTTTTTCTTTCATGAATGTTGTTGTAGATATGTACCATGTTTCCCTGAAAAGAAGACCTAGCCGGACAATCAGCTCTAATGCGTCTTTTGGAGCAAAAATTAATATAAGACACGGTCTTATTTTACTGTAAGATCGGGTCTTATATTAATTTTTGCTCCAAAAGACGCATTAGAACTGATTGTCCGGCTAGGTCTTATTTTTGGGGAAACATGGTATTAGGTTGGTGCAAAAGTAATTGCGGTTTTTGCAATTATATTTTTAGCCTTTTAAACCGCAATTACTTTTGCACCAACCTAATAGTAGGCCTCCAGATTGACTGAGAGACAGAAAATCTTTATATTTTTCCCTCTGTTTAGCTAAAAGTCTTTATGATAATTGTCAGTGAAATGCCTTCTCAAGAATTTCAGCAAGATGATGATAATGCAAAAGAAGAGTTATAAAAGCACTGGAATAGTAACTGTCATTCACTGAGGAAGTTGAGTTTGCAGAATTTGATAGAGATAAGAAGTTCAGCAAGTAGGTTTTTCTTGTTATATGATAGTCCCACTATGATTTTTAAAATGTCAGAAAAACATTATGTCAGGACATTGACCAAGTATATTTTAAAATATGATAACTCTGCACAGGTCTTATAAAAATCATTATTGGCCCAAATGAACCAGGACAGTAAATAATACATTCTGGAGATTTCTCAGACTTTAAATTATTACAAGGAATCCATATCTAGAAACAAATCTACGCAAAGAAACTTTCAGTAAGCATTGATATAGCTGAAAAATACCCTCCTTATTTGCAAAAATTGGTAAAATAGTTTGGGAGCATTGCAAAAATAATTCATTACAGTTATAGTTCGTACTTTAAAAGACCATTTGGCTTTTCATGCCAAATTCAAGAAAAAATAAAGCATCAGGCAGTGTTATAAGTTGCTGCTATTATTTTCTAGGTCTGGGAAAACAAGCTCAATGGAAAGATAATAAAAATTTAGGTTTTACAATCTAATAAGGGAATGAAACAGGCCTGGTTTGAAGCAACCTGCTTAATGTACAAGGTACCATCTAGGGATCTAAAGAGATCATGATTCCTATCTACTCTTTTCTTACCGCCTTACCTTTTCTTATCATCAATAGCACCTCTAGTAACATATGACCTTTTCATGATATGTCTGTTTGTATCTTGGCTTTCTATTTTTATGGAACCCTTGGGCTTCCATAGAAATGGTTCTTTGCAGGTGTAGTGTTCATTCGCAGAACGAGGGACCACACAGAGTATCTATGCAACCCATTTCCTATTCCCTTCAAAATCCTTCCAGAACTCTTGAATCTGGGATTGGCAGATACTGTTTCCTCAGCAATGTGATCCACATGTTGTTTCTTTGATGGACAGGAGTTGAGGAAAAGAGTTCAAGATACGTGTCTAATGTGACCTTCCTTGGAGGTCTTGCTTGCTTGCTCTTTACAGGGTGATGGGGTTTTATTGGATGATACAAATAAAAAAAGTTGAACTGCCAGGAGTTGGAAAGGCTCAGGAGGACAGGCTCATATATCATATTTTAGGGGCTGCTAGATTGCGTTGAGCCTGGCCTCATGTTTGGGTGGTAAAAGAGGACAAAAATCTCAGAAAAGGGCCATGTGGAAACATTTATTACCTTGACTACTTTGTGAACTTCTTGAGAAAATACACCAAAACCAGAAGTATTTCTTCACTTTACCTTTTCCACTTGCTCTCTGTTATGCTTATCTCACTTCTTTAAAAAGCCAAAATACTTTGTGACACAATTGGGTACCTTGTCCAAGGTGACAGTGGTGTTTGCAATGTTATAACTGTTGGGGAGTTTCCAATAGTAAAGTCACTCAAAATGAATGCCCACCTTTCTCTTTTCCCTAGTTATTGGCTATAAACATGATCCAGACTCCTACCATTCTGGTTTTTAAAAAAATATATATTTATTTTAGATCAGTGAGAAACTCTTTAGAAAGCCCTTGGTGACTCTTATCCTGTTTCCTCAAAAATAAGACATAGCCAGACCATCAGCTCTAATGCGTCTTTTGGAGCAATAATTAATAGATACTCTGTGTGGTCCCTTATATAATATAAGACCAGGTATTGTATTATATTATATTGTATTGTATTATATTATATAAGACCCGGTCAGTAAAATAAGACCGGGTCTTAAGTTAATTTTTTGCTCCAAAAGACGCATTAGAGCTGATGGTCTGAGTAGGTCTTATTTTCGGGGAAACATGGTAGTTGACTATGGATCCTGATCTGAATTGAGAACATTAATCTAGAGTCACAAGTTTATACAGATTCAGACAAAGTTCAAGGTTTTCCTGTTTCCTCTGTAGTTAACATTTCTAGGTTTCCTCCCTCTTTTTTCTCTGATTTCCTTCCAATAGTTCAGCTGTTTTCCCTCAGCAACTCAGCTGTGTCAGCTTTTGTTGGTAAACCCTATGGCCAGGAAACTAGAAAATGCTCTGTGATCAAAGAGGAACAGAAAAATTAGGAAACTTAACAAAAAGAAAGTTAAGAGAAAGAGACATGGTTTGACAATGGTTTTCTCAAGGTAATTTATGTGACTAATTCAGGTAAATATCTAGGAGGCCAGAGATCTGTCTTGGGAGTGTGTAAGGGAACCGTATGGATAGATGTTCACAGCCTAGAAGAAAAGGGTCAAGTTTATCCCCAGACGTTCAGGGCACTACCTTGGCTTTTAGAGGTAGCACTTGTGCTTTTAATCTATTTCTTAGAAAGGTTATTTCCAAACATCCGTAAATGTGAATCTTAAAAGAATTCTCTACATTCCACATTTATACAGTCACACATTTTGCTAGTATTTCATGAATCTCCTGCTCTTTTTGCAAATAAAGTGCTCATTTTGGCTGTTTTCCAGACATGACAGTTGGTGGACATGCTTCAGTAGAGAAAAGGAAATTTCCCCTGCTTATCTACTCTCTCCCGTCTGCCCAAGATAGTGTGTCTGTCAATTGTGACCTGATTTTGAAATAATTTATTAAATAGAGGAAGGCATGATGTTATTTAAAATGTTGGTATGACATTGACTTTTAGTCCTTTATAATAAGCTCTTGACTAGATTCTCTGGGTGAGCTGAGGTTTATTGCTCCTGGGATTTTAGAAATTTCTTAACTCCTTCTGGGACTTTGGACTCTGTTCACTGTCAAATAGGAGTAGTGTTTACTCAGGAAATTAAACATGCTGTTTATTCAGAAAATGAAGCATGCTGTATTTTTTATTTTTTTTTTGCCATGAAAACAGTATTTTGGAAATATATTATCAGTTAGACTGCTTAAGAAAACAGATAAATAAATATAAAATACCTTTGGTTAGAGTTTATTTTTTTCATGAAATACGTGGACTTATTTTTCATGGTAAAATTTAATGTGTGCAATAGACAGTAATTTAAAGTTTTAAATTCATAATCTTTTCAATTGAAGTTGGGAGAAAAGTCCAAATGAATTATGTTTCTTTTAAAAAGTATGATCCTGGGTTTTAAAAAATTGTTACTATTAATATCTATCCTAAATATATACTCTAATTGAGTCCTCTCTCCTGTACTCTAGACATGCTATTCCCAGGGACCTATTGAGCATCTCTCCCTCAGTAGAGATAGTAAACTTGAAGTGTTCATTCTCTTTACCCACAGTTCGCCTCTGCCTCTTGCTTCACTCCTCTGTGTTAGTGGAACCACTATGTAGCATTCATCTAAGCTAGAAACCCTAGAGCAGGGGTGTCAAAACTGCGGCCCGCAGCCCAACTGCGGTCCACAATCCATTGTTAATTGGCCCACAGCAAATTCCAAAAATATATTTAGTTTACTTAAATAAACCAGGTGAGGCAATACGTACTTCACCTCGAGTGAGTGGCCCGGCTGTTTGTGTATTTTAGTGCTTATGGCCCTTGGTAAAAACCATTGAAAAAAGTTTGGACACCCCTGGCCTAGAGCATCCTTGAATCCTCCTTCACTCTTACGTACACTCAGTACGACCACATCCAGCATTAGCCCTTCCAACTCATTCCTTCCTCTGCCATTAAGGAATTGTTCTAAAACAGGTTACTTTCTGACTTAGAAATTCGTGGCTCTCTGTTGTTTAAAGAAGAAAGCCCAAACTCATTGGCGTATCATTTGAGGCCTTTTGTGATTTGGCTCCTTCCTACCTGCCTCATTTCCCACTGGTTCTCTGCAACAGCAGCCTCCAACCATACCTGAAAATCTTGGTGTTGTTAGCAGGCATCATAGACTTTCTACTCTTGCTCCCCCTGGAATACTCATCCTTCCCTTCTGTGCTCAGTGAAGCCCTGTTTGTTCTTCTAGTCTCATTCCAGCATGATCATCTCTTCTGAAAGCTGTGCCTGAGCTTTGTCTTCTGTGCGTCCCTGTACCTTGTACACGTCTCTATTTTTAGCACTTAGAGTACTGCACTGTAATTACTTGTTTGCATGTTTGCCTTTCCTCTAGACCCTGAACTTCTTCATTCCTGAAACCTTGGCTAGTTTATCTTTTTAAATTTAATTTAATTTTCATTTTTATTTTTTTACAGTGAAAATTTTTTATATTTAGAATTACCCAGCTGGACTCAGTTTACATGATCCTAATTTTGTTGGCAACATCCAAAGCATCATAGTCAGGCGCCAGTCAAACATGCCTTCTTCTCTCCATCAGGCCTGATCAGGGTACGTTGACCTTGGCCATGTCAATGTCACAGAGCTCGTTCACAGGCTGTTTGATGTGGTACTTGTTGACCTTGACATTCACAATGACACAGTGTATGTTGTCTTCTATCTTCTTCCTGGCTGACTCTGTAGTTAGGGGGACTTGACGATGGCACAGTGGTCAAGCTTGTTTCTCCAGGGGGTGTTGTCTCTTCTGAGGCTATTGGGGCTGCCTTTGGAGCCACAGTGTCTTGGGCCTTCGGAAAGTGGGTAACGTGTAGATCTTCTCTTTCTGTGACCGTGGATGCCTTTCAACACTGCTTTCTTTGCTTTCAAAGACTTTGCTTTGGCTTTGGCTTTAGGAGGGGCAGGGGCTTCCTTCTTTGCTTTCAGTGCCATCTTTGTGAAAAGCTAGTAATCTTTTAAAGTGCTGTACAAATGTCATCATTTTATGCTAGAACATATAGGACATTCAGAAAATTATTTGTTGAATAACTAAATGAGTAACTGTGGAATGGGGCATACTGATGGCGCATAGTTTGGACTATGTATATCTGGACTATATCTTTGAGTGCAATTATTGACTGAGAACAGAGGTTTGGTTAGCAACCTCAGTGCTGAGAAACAGTAAATCATTGTTTAGAGCACCTATTAGGCGCTAGGTACTCTGCTCGTCACTGTACATGTATTAGTTTACAGGACACTGAGACCTAGAGAAATTTAGTAACTGGACCAAGTGAGTAACTTGAGTAAGTAAGTAAGCAACACAATTGGATTTGGAATCCATAACGTTTGCCTCAAAAACTAATATTCTCTCCTCAGTACTGGAAAATTATTAGAAGTGGGGGCAGGGGGAAACATTTTAAAACAAAGGCAAGCAGTGTTTTCAGAGTAAAAGACAATTTGGAACCATAACTCTTACTATGGATTGTAGAGATACCCGGGAAATGTTTTGGAAGAGGCCATAGTAAGTTCTTGCTCTTAGTAACTTTGAATAAATGAAAGAATGATGGAAGAGTTGATAAAGTGGAAGGAGCTAAGAAAATTAAGTAAAAAGAGGGAAAAGATGTATTTAAGATAATTTTGTTTAGTAAATTTATATCAGATTAAAGGGAATGCTAGTGTTCACTGAGCACCTAGAAAATGCTAGTCTTATAGATTTATAATCTCCTTATCAATTCTCACAGCAAACCTATGAGGTATTATTTTCCACATTCACATGTGGTTAAAGTCCCATATACACTTTAGCCTTAAAATACGTTAAACATCTTGCTCAAGGTCATGTAGACAGAACCCAGTAGAACTTGAGTTCAAGCCCAGTTGTGTATGACTCCATCTCATGAGTAATGGAGACAATCTCAGTTGTAGCATCAGATATATCAGTGCAGCTGCAATGTAAATAAATTGACATGATGAGATAACGAGGTGTTATACAGAGACAAAATCAGTCCAACCAGGTGGATCCTTTGTGATGACTCAGTTGGTAACCGCTATTTTTATACTTCTAGAGGGAGAAGGAATGTAATATAGTTATGATCTCCTTTTCTTGAAAACCCTGCTTGTTGCTCTAAAATTGAGAAAATGCGCCAATTAAACATAACATTAAAACTGTTTAATAACTGATAATGCACACTGACCAATTATGTGGACGCTGGCTCTAACCATGTAGAGAGGCTGGACAGTGCATTCTGGCTTAGTATCAATTTGCTCTGTGCACAGGCTAGTGGGCTAGATCTGTTTTAGAAGCTCCAGTTATCTGTAAAGCTGAGAAGCAAAGACTTTTTAGCATGCATTGTGTTATGGAATTATTCTGCCACTAGATTAATTTGTTACATATGCTAAACCAATTAGCATTTATAGTGAGAATGACATTTAAGGAAAACGAAAGGAGATGCAGTAGAATAATGAAAGTCTCATTTACATGATGTACCACCTTGCCTAAGACCTAAAAAAAGCTTTACCAGTTTGGTATTTGGTTTCTGATTTGTCCATCTGTTTGTTCATTTGCTCATTCATTCATTCTGTATACTTTAATTTTGAGACTGTTATTTCTGTCAATTCTGAGAAAGGATTTTTCTCTTTTTTTCTTTTTAAGCTATGGAATAGGGGTGATCTAATTGTAATCAGCATAACTGAACTATTTATTTACATATCTGACATATATAAAGCTTTAAGTTATTTAAGGGTACAGACCATGCATTTTTTTAATGCTGCCAACCTCTAATGCCTAACATAGTACTTCAATAAATATTTTAGTGGCTGAAAGAAAGAACTCAGAATTCAGTCAGTCTAAATGTATGTTCTTTGCAACTCAAGCCTGCAGGTTATTGGTTCATGTATTTCTTCAGTGACCATGTCATGAGCTCTTAAAACCTGTAAATGGCTGTTTTACAGATAGGCAGCAGCTCCTAAGGTGACTACAGAAAGAAGAGATTAAATGCCAGGACTTCAGAGTTAGACAGGAGAAGGCCTTTTAAAGATGGCTCTGATGTGTAGTGTCAAACCATATTGTCACCCTGGGATGTAGGGAGCAATAGCTGATTAACATTAGTCAGGTTGGAGTGGAGACTAGACTGTATAGAGATCCAAGTCCAGAAAACAAGGGGTTAAAGCCACCCATTTTCCATGATGAGAAGCAAGCCAGGGAGTTTTGGAACTGGGTGGAGGCAACAGTGTCTCAGGTGCCGATGTCAGGAGGGAGCTAAGGATCTGAGGGCCAGTATATCATAGCAGTGCTGGGAAAAAGGCAGTTTCAATGGCCGAGGCAGACAAAGAGCCTGGGAACACAGTAGGGAGGCCAGGGAGAAGAGAGAGTGATCTTGAGCCTAAGGTAGGTTTTACTTGATTGTTGGGCTAGTTGTAGGTCTTAGATTAGAGTGAAGTACCTTTTGAGCTAGATTTCTCCACATTGGTACTATCCATATTTTGGGCCAGATAATTCTTTATTGGGGGTGGGGAAGGGTAGTCCTTTGTCATGTAGGATTGCTGCATCCTTGGCCCACTAGATGTTTTGGAGATGTATGAAGCAAGTGGCTGCTGCTGACTAAAGAAAGAGTGAGGGGAACTGTGATTATAAGTGACTTGGTAAAGGTTACATCTTTTCATATGAATTCCAAAGGCATCCAGGACCTAAAGCAACCTAATCGTGAACACAGGTTGGCAGAGATGAAATAAATACCAAAAAAGAAAGAAGGCTTTGCATTTGCAAATGCGTGGAAATGTGAACTATTTTAGATTGTCATGGAGAAATAGTATTTGGAGAAAGGAGATTGGAGTTGAATAGTTAGCCATAGTTTGGGGTGAACTTTAAAAGTTCAGTTAGAAAGTTTAATTAGCCTGGAATTAGGGCTTGATCAGTCTGAGATTGGCCAGGAATGAATGTTAAAAGAACTCCTGGATTGAAGAATTTATTTTTATTAGTTTTCAATTTCCTATTTTATTTTTAAAAGTAGGAAAGAAAGTCCTTTAATTTAAAAAAATCAGGTTAATTTTTGGGTATTTGGTCCTAACCACCTGACATTACCTACTTCACATCTGTTCAGCAACTTTCCAGTATAATATAAAATAAAATAAAATCCTAAAAGCTTTGTGGAGGGTGTGTAAAACAAAACAAAACATAAAAACAAGTCACATAGAGATGACTGGAAATCAGAATGACATCAAATTTTTAACAGCAACTCTGGATTATAGAGACAGTGGTGCAATGTTTTCAAAATTATGAGGGAAAATGATTTTCAGCTCAGATATCTCTATTCAGCCAAACTATCTATTAGATCTGAGGATAGATAAAGAAGTTCTAAGACGTAGAAGGATTGAAACATTTATGTCTATGTGTTCTTTCATTGAAAGCTTCTGGAGGATGAACTTGCGTAAAATGAGGGAATAAGTAGAGAGAAAGCCAAAGGATGCAGGAAACAAAGGATTCAATATAGGAGAGCAAAAAGGTTTCATGGAAACAGCTGTTCCCTAGGCTTAGAGGGCAACTCGTCCAGATTGGAGGAAATGGATGGACAACTAGGGGAGGGTTGTGGGAGGAACAGATAGAAACAATGAAGTATTTGGTATGTTTGAACAGTTGGAAAAAATTGACAGTTGACACATTTGTTGGACTTGGGGGAAAATACTGACAGGTAATGGGAAACTAAGCAAATGAAACAAATGATTATTAGCTTTAGAAAGATGTTTTTATTAAGTATGGAAACATCATATTACATTATCTGGCTCAGTAATGAATATGTAGTCATAATGAAGTGTAAACACTGACTACTGATTTAAACATATATTTATATTGGGAGAGAAAAGTCTGTATGTAAGGAGGGGAGGGAGTGGGAAGGAGGCTGATGGTGTAAGAGAGCCAAATCCTCAGTTACTATTAATATAATTGGAATTAAAATGATAATCTTGGAAATTGATGAATCAAAAAATATCAACTTAAGCTTCATATTTAGGCCAGACCGAACTGCTTAAAGAGTAGGAAGAGTGGTTTATAAGGTGTGGGACTAGAGAAAATGTTGGCAAATTTTTTCTTTTAAGGGCTAGAAAGTCCATGTTTTAGGCTTTAGGGGCCACACGTGTTTTGCTGTTGTAGGGTGGAAGCAGTTCTTGACAATTCATGACTGACTGGACATGGCTGTGTTCCAATAGAACTTTATTTACGAAAACAGAGAGTTGAATTTGGCTTGTGGGTCATAGTTTGCTAACCTCTTGACTGCAGAGCAAAGGGATAATTTTCCCTTCCTAATTCACGCTCTTTTTTTTTTTTAATTTCCCTGTCTTCCCCTCCCCCCGTTAAATGTAGAGTAAATATAGGGTAATTTTTCATATTGCCCCTCACATCAGTCCACCTTCTCCTTTTTAGCAGCTGAGATCCTAGTTTAGACTCTTGTCTGCACTAACCCACTAATCTCTAAACCCCAATATTTGGCCCCTAAAATGTGCATCCCATTTAATATTTATTTGTAAAGAGTTTGTGCTGTAGATTATCTGAACTGCTTACTGTTCCTCAAAAGTTGACCTGGATTTCCTGCTTCTTGCTTTATGCTGTTTCCCCTGGAATTATTCTCCTTCTGTAATATCTCAACTCTTCAAAATTGTATGTATCTTTCCAAATTCTCCCTGAAATAACTGCCTCTAAAGAAACTGTTCCTAGTTTCTCTCCACCAGCCTCCAAACCCACATTCAACCTGCCAACCAGAGATGACTTATCCCTCCTTAGGGAGAGATTGAGTTTTGGGGTCAGTCAATCCTGAATTTGAATCTATCCCTACCATATACTTGCTATATGGCCTGAAAAAAAAAAGTTTTTAACCTGTCTGAGCCTTTTTCTTGTCTATAAATACTTCATAAGGTTCTTATAGGGTTAAACGTGATTTAATATTGCATTCTTCCCTTCACTTTTAACACTCACTGTGATTCAACCTCACGTGATAATCATTTGTGTGGTTCTCTTATCCCCAGCCCTTTGCAGCTGAGCTCAGACTGCATCTTCCTCATCTGAAGTATCCTGAAGCAGCGCTCAGTAAGCATTGATTTGATTGAACTGCATTAAGAGGGAAATATCTCAGTGTTGATCCTTATCTGGAGGATTCTGGATTCTGACCTTATGATAAAATTAGAGAAATTTTGTATTCTGCAATTTGCTCCCTAATCTTTGTTACATGGTTTATTTTTCTTGACTTCAGTTTTCTCCCACATTGCAAAGGAGGTGCAGTGTTGGGGAGAATAGGGTGACTTAACTTTCATGGGGAACTAAGCCATTTGTTTGTATTGAGTCAGGTACTCCAGACTCTGAATCCTGAATCAGATAGTCAGCAGTGTTTAATTGAATCCCCAATATGTGCAAGACTACACTGACTGCTGTCACTCTAGGGAGAGGTAACCATCTGGAAGAACTTTGTCAAAGAACCTAGACTATGAGAATATGTCTCTTTGTATCTTAATTAAAACGATATTAGTTTTCACAAAATAAATAGCTGGCATAAATGCTGTCTTTTGCCTCTCCCTGCGCCCCTTTTATCATTTTTCTCCCAATCTCAAAGAAAAGGCCTCCTTCTTTTTTGCCATGGCTAGGATGATGTACGAGGTCTGACAGTTAAGTTCACAAACTCATCCTAGAAAAAGTGCTACATACCTCATTGCTGAATATCACTATGGTCACCTTCTAAGTACTCCCCTTGGGACGCTGTGCACCGATGCCAGCACCTAGTCCACCCTTCAAAGCAATTTTGGAACTCCTTTTTTGGAATGGCCATCAGTGCTGTCGTCGTATTACCTTTGATGTCCTGAATATCATCAAAATGTCTTCCTTTCAATATTTCCTTTATCTTCAGGTAAAGAAAGAAGTCATTGGGGGCCAGATCAGGTGAGTAGGGAAGATGTTCCAATACAGTTATTTGTTTACTGGCTACAAACTCCCTCACAGACAGTGCCGTGTGAGCTGGTACACTGTTGTGATGCAAGTGCCATGAATTGTTGGTGAAAAGTTCAGGTCATCTAACTTTTTCACACAACCTTTTCAGCACTTCCAAATAGTAAACTTGGTTAACTGTTTGTCCAGTTGGTACAAATTCATAATGAATACTTCTGATATCAAAAAAGTTTAGCAGCATCATTTTGACTCTTGATTTGGACCGACGGAACTTTTTTAGTCTTGGAGAATTAGCTGACTTCCATTGTGCACTTTGATGCTTCATGTTGGTACACCCATGTTTCATCACCAGTGATAACACGGCCCAAAACATCGTCTTGTCTCTCCAAAAGGTCTTGGCAAACTTTGACTTTCTTTTGATTTTGTTCATTGGTGAGCTCCTTCAGGACCATTTTTGTATACACATTTCTCACTCCAAGATTGTCAGTTAAGATTTTCCTGTTTCTCTATCAATGTTTACTTGGTCTGCTATGCTTCTCACAGTCAGCCGATGATGTTGATGCACAATTTGCTGAATTTTTGCAATATTTTCATGTCAGTTCTGCTCGTTACTGGCTTCCCTGACCTTTCTTCATCAGTGACGCATTCTCTCCCCTCAGAAAAACGTTTAGTCCATGTGTACACTGCTTTTTTCTTCCTGGCATTATCCCCATAAACTTGGACTAACATGTCCCTGATTTCACTTCCACTCTTGCCAAGTTTAACAAGAAATTTAATGTTTGTTCATTGCTCTAATTCAAGCTCAGACATTCTCTTGATGGCACACAAAAACACAACAATAATAATGAACGCCACTCAGCAAGACACTGCCACATGTCGACAGGAACACAGCTGTAAGACACTGATATACCAAGGTTATGAAACCTTACCTAGCTGTTTGTACAGTGCTGCCAGTGTAAGCGCATGGTGGTGAGTTTGCAAACTTAATTGTTAGCCCTCATACATTTTCCTTGGTTTCTTCTTTCCTAATTATTGTAATTTGCATAATACAAGATTCTGATGCTTAAAATCTTCTTTAAGGTCTTTTAGCTTTTGGAATCTTTTCTAATTTTAGATATGTATATGTGATAGGCAGAAACCTAAGAACCACCACCCCCCCAAAAAAAAAAAAAAAAGATTTCAGGCCATAATCCCTAGGACTGTGAATATGCCAGCTGTTACTCTCTTGATTATGTTAGATTACACAGCCAAGGGGATTTTGAGTGTAATTAAGGTTACCAATCAGTTGACCTTAAGATAGGGAGATTATGTGGATAAGCCTAATATAATCACATGAGCCCCGTAAAAGCAGTTTTCTCCATCTGGTAGTAGAAGAGGAAGCCAGAGTCCAAACGTGAGAAAGATCCATTGCATTGTTGCTGGCTTGAAGCTAGAGGGAAATACATGCAAGAGCTGGAGAGCAGCCTCTAGTAGTTGAGAGCAACCTGCAGCAAACAGCCAGCAAGGAAATGGGACCTCAGTTCTACAGCGGCTGGGAACTGAATTCTGCCAACAACCCAAATTAGCAAGAAAGTAGATCCTTCCCCAGAGCCTTCAGATAAGTGCCCAGCCTGGTGGACACCTGGATTTTGTCCTTGTGAGATGCTCAGAAGAGAACCCAGCTAAGCCCATGAGGACTTCTGACCTACAAAATGGGGATAAGCTTGTGGTAATTTGTTACACAGGTCTTCCTTATTAAGAAATGAGTTCCATTTCCTGCTCTACTAGTTGTTGCCCTATTTCTTTCTTCTTTTCATTGTTAAACTTTTAAACAAAATTGTCTAAACTTACTGTCTCAATTTACATGCAACTTACTCTTTTCTGAATTTTGTGCCTGTCTCTCTAGTGTCCAAAAATGACTTTCTGATGAACTAACAACCTCTTCCTTACCAAACCCAAGGACTTCTTCATTCTCATTTTCTTTGGTGGTTGTATTGTACTTGATTTTGATTTTCTTTATTGAAATTATTTTTTTTGGTAATACTATGTGATTCTTTGTTTTTTGTAATACTATGTGATTCTCCCGGCTAAACCTCTTTCTTTCATCCTTCTGTTTTCTTCACAAGTCTTGCTGACCAGTATTGGCATTGAATTCAGGAGCTATCACAAGGAATCAGCAGAGGTGAATAAAGAAACAGGGATTTGAAGAAAACAGTTGGGGCAGTTAGTCCAACTTACTTCTTTGTTAGCATAAGGCTGTTCCTAAAGAGCTAGATGTGTCCCTGCCTATAGATATTGGATAAATATTACATGAATTACCTGTTTCCACCATAATGCTTTCTAACAAACTGTCCCCAAACTCAGTGGCTTAAAAACATAATCATTTATTATCATTCGTGCATCTGCTGATTTAGGCTGGGCTCAGCAGGGTGGTTTAGGCTTGGTGGCTAGGTGGCTCGGCTTTTCATTGCAGGTTGTTACAATATGGATTGGCTGTGCTGGTAGTACACCATGTATTTCTGTTCTCCTTGGTGGAGTGGTCCAGCCATAGCATGCTCTTCTCATACCCATGACGGGTGCAAGAGGGCAAGTGGAAACATACCAGGGCTTTTTAAGGCCTGGCCTTGGAACTGGCACACACACCACCTCTGCCTCATTCTGTTAGTTGAAGCATGTCACATGGCCAAATCATAAAACAAGGGGTGCGAGAATATACATTGCTATGGACTGAATTGTGACCCCACAAATTCATATTTTGAAGCTCTAAACGCCAATGTGATGGTATTTGGAGACGGGGGGCCTAAACCTAGATGAGATAACTAGGTATAGATAAGGTCATGAAGGGTCTTCATGATGAGACTATTGCTCTTTAAGAAGGGGTGCCAGAGGGTGCCCCCACCCCTGCTATGGGAGGACGCAGTGAGAAGGTGGCCATCTGAAAGCCAGGGAGAGAGCTCTCACCAGGACCCAACCATGCTGGCACACTTATCTTGGACTTTCAGCTTCCAGAGAGAATAAATTTCTGTTGTTTAAGCTACCTAGTCTGTGGTATTTTGTTGACTAATAAATACTCCATCCCATTAGAAGGAGGAACTGCAAAGTTACATATTTGATAATGTTATCGATACAGGGAAAGATGGAGAATTGGGCAAAAAGGGCAATCTATCCCATTTAGAAATGTCCATTTTTCCATTAAACCCAAGTCCCATGTTTCATTCTGATTAGACTGACTTTGGTTCTGTGCCCATTCCTGAATCAAAACCCTGAGAAGGCAGGTAAAGATTATGCTGATTTTTGAGGCCACCCAAGATCAACCACTTTTGCTAATAGTGGAATTGATTCTACCCAAACTACACGGCTTCTACACAATAGGGGAGGAATGGAATGGATGTTTGGGAGACATTCTACCATGTCCTCTGTGTTATTCTATTTCTCTGGAGCTTAGTAGACTTACTAAGCTCATGAGCTCAGGACTATATATCTAACTTGCTCTCCAGTGGATATTCTCCAGTTTTGGGTTCATGATGGGCACTCAATAAATATTTATTGAATGAATAAATACAAAATTTTATGTATCTTTGTCTTTTTCCCAGGTCTTCTTCCTGTCTCACTCTAGTTCTTTCCCATTCAAAAAAGTGGCTTTTATTTTTTTGTTCATTTAATTCTTTCCCTCCAACTAATGACATGTAAGTCATGTAATCTTTCCCTATCCTAAAAAATTATTTTCCTCCTCCTGCTGTTCCCTCAAACTACTGTCCCATCATTTTCTTTTTCTTCACCGTCAGACTTGCATCATTTTTTCTTTACTGTCAGACTTCAAGAGAGTAGTTTGCTTTAGCTCTCTCCACTGCTGGCTTCATCACTCACTGATACCTTAACTCCTTGCCAACAGAATCTTCCTGATCTCTCTGCCACTCTAAAATGTCACTAATATATTCCCAAATCCAGTGGTCTTTTCTCAGTCCTAATTTTCCACGATTTCTTTGCTACAACTAACGCTATTGATGATTCATGCCTTTGGAAACAGTTCTTTGTCTTGATGATCCTTCTGTCTCTCTGACTGCTCTCTTCTGTCTTGTTTCAGTTAGCTTTACTGATAATTCTTCTTCTTCCTTCTTTTCTCCACTTTCCCCCATCTCTTTAAATGTGGGTAGTCCTCAAGGTTTTACCTATACCATCCTTATCTTTTCTAGCACTTCAGCTCACATGTTTATGCTATATTTCTCAAATCATAAGACCTTACCTCTGTTCTGTTCTCCATTCTTGAATTTGCAGCTGCCATCTGAACATGTTCACCTGGATATTCTACACAAAGCCAATATGTCAAAACTGCCCATATCTTCTTCCCTACCCACTTTCTTCTGCTCTGTTCTAGTTTCTGAATGGTGTTACCATCCTCTTGGTTACCTAGACTCAAAACTTAAGAGAGTCTTTGTCTTCTCCCTTTCTTCGTTCATTATATCTGCAATGTTCCCTACAGGGACAACTCAGAGAGATTGTCAGCTCTTTCAGGTAAAGGATTATGGCTTTTTAGTTTCTCCTATGTCCAGTTCCTAGCGCCATATCTGGTAGATACTTGGGTGCTCAGAAGATGTTGGTTGAATGGATGACTCATTGTCCTATTGATAATTATCTGTACAATATTCTCCCTACCCCCCTTTTCATTCCACTGCTTCTATTCTAGTTTAGGTTCTTGTTATCTTTGATCTGGACTCCTGTAATGATTTCCTGATCGCCTTCATTGTCTTTTTTTGGAATCTGTATATACGGCTTTTAGATATACTTTCTAAGCACAGACCTAGTTATGTCACTGCACTTCTTAAAAACCTCAGTGACTTATTACCAACTAAACAGAGTAAAAATTCCTGAGTTTGATTTTCAAGGTGTTTTGTGATTTAGCCCTAAATAATCTTTTGAGCCTCATGTCCCTTTTTTCTTTATTTTCCAGGCAAATTGTTGCTTTCATGCCTCTGTTTGTTATTCATTTATTTAACAAATATGTACTGATGTCTACTATGTACCAGGTACTGTCCTAGTACTAGAGAGACATTTGAAAAAGTGATAGGCTCAGCCCTCTCAGATCTTGAAGTGTAGTTGGGGGGAGAGACATTAAATAAATAATTACACACATAAGTTGTGTCATTGTGGTTATGAAGGCATATGCCTGTTTTGAAATGAAGCCTGCCATCATGTATTCTATGCCGTCTGTCTTTTAAAACCCCACTCAAATGCTCCTTCCTTGATGATGCCTTTCCTTGTTTTAGCTGGAAGTTATTCTTCAAGCTCTGGTTCCACTTTATGTGTATCTTCTCATGACTCACCTCATTTTTTGCTTGAAATACTCTTTTTTCTTACCAAATAGCTATTTAAATCGTTAGTGTGACAACCCTTGAGAGGTAACTGCTGTTGTGACTTGTCTTCATATTAATTTTGACTCAGTTTGTTTTTGAAATTCATATAAATGGAATGGAATTACTGTGGGTCAGTTAGTTGCAGTCAGATGTTGGCTGTAGCTGTGGTCACCTGAAAGCTCACCTGGGTTGGTTGACCTAGAATGGCTTCCTCTCGTGGCTGACAGCAGATGGGTGAGTGCTCAGCTGAGCTGTTGGCTGGGGTGCTTACATGTGGTCTCTCTGATGGGACAATGTCAGAGTACTTGGATTTTTCACATGGCCCCAGAATGAGCATCTCAAGAGACTGAAGCTGTGTAGTCTTTTCTGACCTAGCCTCAGAAATCACACCATGTCACCTGTGTGGTGTTCTCATGGTTACAAGCAACTCACCAAGACTGGTCCAGATTCAAGGCTAGGGCACATATATTCTACCTCTCAATGGGAGGAGTGTCAAATAATTTGCTGATGTGTTTTAAAACCCCCATAGTTACCATAATCATAATATATATTTATTGAGCAAGTGTAATGTACCAGATATTTTGATAAACACTTTACATGAATTCCCTTATTTACTCCTCACCACAAGTTTATGAATTTGTTTTTTACTATTTTATAACTATTTTGTAGATAAGGAAGTAAGGCTTAGGTTAGATAACTTGGGTCACACAGCTAATAAAAGGGATAGAGTCTAGACTCATACTAAGTTCTCTCTGACTCCAGAGTCCATAGGCTTAACCAATGCTAAACTGGCAACTTCTAAGCATAATGTTTTAGGTCATTCATTCCTGGAAGCAGAGAGACTAATTAGGAAGCTATTACCACTGTCAAGTGCTTGTTTTATCTATTTTCACACAAGGTAAGCAATAGAAGTAGAAAAGTAGGAGAGGGAAGGGGTGTGTATTATTAAATATTGGCAGAAACAGAACATTTTTAGGTCAGTTAGAATTTCTGTGGGTTTAATGGTGTTCAATAACTATTTGTTGGTCAAAATTACTGACTATCTTCAATCTTCATTTTCATCTACTATAACGTCTTAGTTTGTTCCTTCAGGGAGTCACACACTTCCCGAGTTTGGCTGTATGGCTAGTATGTGCTTTTGGCCTTTGAAGGCAGAATAAAAATTATTCGGTTTTCTCATCTTCTTTACCAAAGGCATATTTTTCAGCTACGTATTAGACTTGAGAAAGATTCACTGTGTAGGGACCTCTGAGATTCCCTGTTAGGGGGTTGGCTGTGTCCCAATGGGCTGTGGTCCCAATCCAGCTTGTAGCTTGCTTTTTGTAAATAAAGTTTTACTGAAATACAGCCATACCTATTCATTTATACATTCTCTAAGGCCGCTTTCACGTCATGATGTTCAATAGCTCTAGCAGAGACTGTGTAGCCCACAAAGCCTGCAATATTTACTATCTGACACTTTATAGAAAAAGTTTGTAGGCCCCTGTTCTATGTAATGTGAGACTATGTAGGTTATTCTGTGGAATATGTGAGATGCTTACTGCAGGTCAGGACACAGTCGTGAAGCAGACTGGCCACGTGTGTTATTATTATATATGTCTTAGTAGTGGAGATCCGTGAATAAGTCAATTATCAGTGCATATCACAGGTCTAAGGAAAGCAGAGGTCCAGAGGCCACTTGAAGGGATTCCCGCAAATATGGCAGAACAACCATTTTAAAATGAGGCCAGTTATTCTCCTTGTTTTGTACGGTGGGCTGGATTTTCATGAGTTTGTTTCATTAGGTTATTACTCATAACTGGGAGTGCAGGTGAGAGACCAGTATGTGACTCTTGGCCCTCACTGAGGCAAGAATAGGTATCTGCAGGTTATTCTTCATTTACTCTGCCTTCTTTTTTCTTCCAGAAAGCCATAGAAATATTTTAATTTTGTTTTTGGCCTGTATATGCTGGGTTGTTCCCCCCCCCTTCTTTCGCCCCCCGCCCCACTCTGATTCAAGCCGTTGTTGCTCAGTCTAGTTGTGTAGGACCCAGCTCCCTGGCCCATGCTGGTGTTATGAGCCTTGTGCCCTGTCGTGTGGGGCGGCCTGCGGGGTCTCTGCTCCCGCTCCCCACACAAGAACGCAGGATATGGTGAGGCCGAAAAGGAACACCCACGGAGCCATAGGTAGGGGAGTCACACCACCATGGTCTCACTGGAGGCTGGGCCCACCGGACGCGCGACCTGCCGTCAGCCTTTCCTCCAACCGACCGACCGACGACCCTTCTCCACTCTCTCCTCTGTTCCTCTCTCCCGGCTCTCCTCTTCCGCTCTCCTCGGCTCTCCTCTTCCGCTCTCTTCGGCTCTGCTCGGCTCCTCGGCAATCCTCGGCAGTCCTCCGTAGTCGCAGCAGTTATACCAGCGGCCAGTTGGCTAACCGGCCACAGCCGACGGCCAATCAGCCACAGCCGACGGCCATTCACCACCCGAGCCAGCACCCCTTCACGTGAGGCCGAGAGCCTGTAAACTACTCTCTGGGGCTCTGTCCCCACACGCCCCCACCCCACCTCCCCGGTCATGGGTGGACCTCTCACAGCAGCTCATGGCAGTTCTCTATATGCTGGTGTTTTTTTTGTTTGTTTTTTTGTTCTTTTTTTTTTTTTAAAGATTTTATTGGGGAAGGGGAACAGGACTTTATTGGGGAACAGTGTGTACTTCCAGGACTTTTTTCCAAGTCAAGTTGTTGTCCTTTCAATCTTAGATGTGGAGGGTGCTGTTCAGCTTCAAGTTGTTGTCCTTTCAGTCTTAGTTGTGGAGGGCGCAGCTCAGCTCCAGGTCCAGTTGCCGTTTTCTAGTTGCAGGGGGCACAGCCCACCATCCCTTGCGGGAGTCGAGGAATTGAACTGGCAACCTTGTGGTTGAGAGCCCACTGACCCATGTGGGAATCGAACCGGCAGCCTTCGGAGTTAGGAGCATGGAGCTCTAACCGCCTGAGCCACCGGGCCGGCCCCTATATGCTTGTTTTTAACATTGTTACATTTAGTGTCTCCTTACATCCGGAATATACATTGGTTTACATTTTTGTGGGTTTCATTTACTCTCACGCCTATTTAGGACATTGTAGTTTCACCCAGGGGACTGACCCAGATGTTCATGAACAGCGCACTCAGAGAGATATCTTGAGGCACTCTGGGAGCACAGATCAAGTTCTGCTTTGCACACTCATCGCTAGTCATGTCCTCAAGCTTTACTTAGAGTACATGCACATTCTTTCCAATTATTTCGCTTTTATTTCCTACAATTTTGAAATGTGATTATGCATTTACCCATGTTACAGGAATGCTTTTCTCAGACAACTGAATATTGTCAGTGAAAGTACTTCTTAACTATTAATGATTTGCAAAAAGCCTTTTTTATTGTGTGTAATTAAAGGAAATTAAAGTAACTCTTAAATGTGTAATAAAAATTAATTTTATTATCTGCCCACTTGGAACTAGGTTATTGATTCACTTTTCCTATACATAGAAAAATTAAATGAAATAATGTAGTGATTCTCCTTTTACAAAGAAGAAAAGTACATTACTCTAAGCGTATGTTTTCTCACATATTTTGTTGTACAAGTAACTGACTTTACTCTTTAAAAAATGAGCATGAAATAACTGTAGTGACAGGTTCCTTTTTTGCTTCTCACTGTTGAATAATAAAAATAAATCTTGTTAGTTATTTGTTTTTAGTTACATTTATGATCCTGATAAAATTGTGCGAATATATCACTTCCACTGCTTGTGAAAATATTTGTGTTACAATGAGCCTGTGATGATGGGACTTCTGAAACAATGATAGTAAGAATGGTAGTAGGCTTACTCTGTTTCTTTTATAATGAATGCATGTCCTAAACTAGGGGCTAATTGTCATTTTTAAAAGGTGGTTAAAAAAGGAGAACTGACTCAGGGTAGTGAACACACAATATGATATATAGATGACGTATTACAGAATTGTACACTTGAAACCTATGTAACTTTACTAACCATTGTCACCCCAATTAAAAAAAAAAGAATGTCAACTATAATTTAAAAAAAAAGAGGGTTCCAAAAAAATGTATACACATTTTAAGAAAGGAAAACTGTATTAAAATTATAATACTCAATATACACCAATAACAAAAGATAAATACAAGTCACGTTTGACTTCTGCAATTACAAGAGGTGCTCACAGTCTTCTACCATCAGCATCCAGATACTTCTGATTACGGCGAACTACTGCTTGAATAACGTTCACCAGTGTCCCCTTGTATGCATTTTTTTGGCACCCCCGGTATATATACAGTCACGGGATATAAAGTACAGCATAGGGAATACAGTGAATGGTATTGTAATAGCTATGTATAGTGTCAGATGGATAGTAGACTTGTGGGGGTTATCACTTTGTGAGGGGTGTAAATGTCTAATCACTGTTGTTTTGTACAATGGAAACTAATAAAAATATTTAAATGTGAAAAAGTAAATATGTGAGGTGATGATGGATGTGTTAATTAACTCGATTGTGGGAATGCTTTTACAGTGTATATATAAATCAAATCATCACACTATCCACTTTATATTACAATTTTATTTGTCAATTACACCTCAATGAAATTAAAAAAAGAAAAGGTGGCTTTTAAATATGAAAGAAAAGAGCTGTATTTTACCAGGAGGTACATTTTTTTTCTTTCTTGGAGTAAGTGAGAACGACAGTTTTCTTCTCTACCTTAAGCTTGTCATCTCTATCAGGCACTGTGGTGCCCCTTGAACTTGTAGATTTTCCATTCATATGTAATAGCTGGTGGCTCATTCTGATCACTTAGTCAGAAAATGGAAGCTGCTTGCTCTCTGACAATAAGCAGTCATCTTTAGTTTTTGATCTGTTAATCTGGCTATTAAGCAACCAGCCTGGCCCATCTGGCAATACTGGCAACAAGTTTAGAGCTTAAGTCTTACGAAAAAGTGGGACTGTGTGACTGATTCTGGTTTTCTCTTGTGTGTTGGCTGGGGTTTTCATATTGCCACGGGTGATCTGATGTTTAGAATACTTGAGTTTACCTCTTACAACGTGTGCGCAACTTGAGTAATATAAGAATGAAGGTATATTAATTAGCTGTTGCTCTATAACAATATTACTATAAACTCAGTGGTTTAAAAAAGCATCATTCATTGTCTCACAGTTTCTGTGGGCCGTCAGTCTGGGTACAGCTTCTCTTGAGTCATCTGCTGAAGATCTCACAAAGCTTTAATCAAGGTGTTTGCTAGGAGGTCGTTCTCAACTCAGGCTTGATGGTGAAAGGAACTGTTTCAAAACTTACTCAGGTTGTTGGCAGAATTTAGTTCCCTGTGGTTGTAGGACTGAAAGTTTCAGTTTCTTGCTGGCTGTCAGCTGGGGGACCAGCTTCAGCTCCTAGAAGCCTCCTGCAGTTCCTGGTCACATGGCATTCCCCACCATGGCCACTTGCTTCCCCAAAACCAGCAAAGAAGAGAGTCTCCATTAAGATGGGTGCTACAGTCATGTTTTGTAATTACTTTATCACATACAGGTAATTGTGTACATCCTGTCACCTTTGCCAAATTCTTTTGGTTAGAAACAAGTTACAGGCCATGGCCACATTCAAGGGGCGTGGGTCATACAAGGGCAGGAACACTGGGAGTTGGGAATCATGGGGAAGGGGGGGTCACCTAAAGAAGAATCTGTTTGTCACGGAAGAGAAAGGAAAATTGGGTTGATCTCACCCTCAGGATTTTCTTTTCACTTATAAATAGCTAGAGGGCAGGATTCATGTTTGAGTCATCTTGTATTTTTTGCTCTCCACCATCACCCACCTATTAAACAGTATCTTACACTTAGTAGGGACTCAGTTGGTATTTGTTGGCTTAATTAACTATAATGCTAAAAAATTCCTGTCAAAGAAAGCTGAAACTCTTGTACTTAGCCTGAGAATCTGACTATTGGCAAATTGAAAGCCATTGTTTATAAACCAAGACTATTAAAATTTTAGTTATTGCTAGCAATGTCTATTTTATCATCTGTCTAATCAAACAGTAATTTTTAATAAATACTCCTTTACTCAGAAAAAGCTATACTGGTGCTCTATTTTAAAACTGGAGCATACAGATCACCTTGATAAATCATTATAGCATTATTACTAGCTGCCTGAAGATCTGGAACCTTCTACGCATTGTTATGAGAGGCTAACAGCCATATAAGGTGGCCTTCTTTTCATAGTTTTCTACTTCTTTGTCAACATAACATTTGCCTTCCAAATCAGCAGGAAAAATTAGCAAACCTTTTCATTTCTGTCTATGAGAAAAATATAAACTGCCAGATCAAAGGAGAACCGAGTATTTCCAACTATTAGAGTTGTGCTCCTGAAGAGTCATATTCAACATTATAGGAGTATTAATTATGTGCGTATTTAATCATCTATATGGCCCTAGAATTCACATTTTGCAAAGCTGTGCTGTTTGTAATTCTTCTTTCTTGGATAAATAACGTGGAGGCTAGATAACCATAGATAACACCTAAAAATGCTTTTGAAGCATGAACTAACTAACACAAGTCCAGAAAAATAAAGGCTAACAATAGAGAGAAAAGTATGCCACGAAAGACTCTAGGTCTTGGTGGCATGAGGGAGGACATTAATAACTTCAGTATTTATCTAACAGGAAGAGAGACGCCGGCCTGGAATACAGCAGTCAGAGGTAGGAATGCTTCATTTTGAATAAGAGACTGTGAGAGAGAGGAGGTATTCCCAGTTAGTAAAATAGGCCGTATAATAAATGATCACCGCCAACAGCCAAAGAATAGACAGTTACCAAATATCCTTGGTTGCAACTGTTAACTATGCATATATGTTTTACAAGCCCCAGAATCTTTGCGAACAGAAAAATAGGTGGGAAAATTAGTTGGACTTTGGTATAGCCCTGGAGAATTTTTATTCTCTTCTCATAGTACATTTTATGCTTGGCAGAATTCTAAAATGGCCTCTCAAATTCTGGTGTACACGTCCTGTGTAATCTACTTAACCTTGAATGCCTTCTGTATAATCCTCTTTGAGTTCGGACTGAATTTGTGACTGTGTTTAGGTTACTAATCAGCTGACTTTAATCAAGAGGGACATTATAGGCCTGTCCTAATCAGGTAGGTCTTTAAAAAGGACTGGATTTTCCCAGAAGTTAGAGAGATTCAAACATGGAAGCATTAGAGGGCTTATCAAGGGAGTCACATGGCACAGAATTATGGGTGACATGTAGGAGCTGAGAGTGGCTTCCGGATGAAAGTCAGCAAGAGAATGGGGGTCAGCCTTACAACTGCAAGGAGCTAAACTCTTCCAACAATCAGTTATCTTGGAAGAGGACTCCACACTCTAGGTGAAACCATAGCCCTGGCAGACACTTTGATTTCAGCGCAATGAGACTGTGAGCAGAGGACCAGCTAATCCAGACCCCTGAACATAGAAACCATGAAATGATAAATTTGTATTGATTTAAGCTGTTAACTGTTTGGTAATTTGTTATGCTGCCGTAGAAAAAGAATATGGCACCTTATATAGAGCCTAAGCCTCTACAATAACATTTTCCTAAACATGCCCCATCCCTTCCCAACTTTGTCTCTATATTCAGGTATTCTCTTCCCTAGAATGATTTCTGTTATATATGTCTATCTGTTTGAGCCATAATTTATGGCCCATCTCGCTTGCCATCTCCTTATTGACAGTTTTCCCTATTTCCATAGATGATTGTTATCTCTCTCTGCTCTGAATATCCAGTATATTTTGTGTCTCTTTCATGTAACTTACATGTTTTCTTTGCATAAGAATTATTTGTATACATGGTTTATACTTTTTGTTTTAAATTTGTTGATTTGAATAGGAAATACATACATTCAAATATTCTAAACGTGAGAAAGAATATATAATGAAAAGTAAGGATTCTTAGGTCAATTCACCAGTGCCTTACGCCTCTGGTCCATAGGTAACAATTCTTTTCAGATATATATGCTCACACAGGTGAGCATATATGTATATACCTCCTCCCTCTTTTATATACAAACTAACATAGTGTTTATCCTTTTTTCTTCATTGTGAGATGTTTGAAGAATCTGTGTCTTTTTCCTTCGTGTATTAACTTCCTCAGGTATTACCTAAGTATTTAAAATCTACTGAATTTAATCATTTCTGTCAAACCTTTCATTGACGTTACTTATATTAACTCTAATATCATTTTGACACTTTGATTAAATGCTTTCCTTAATATGGACTCAAAACTTTTCTGAACATTTTACTGTTTAGGGTGAACGCTGTATATCAAAAAGTGCCAAAGGCTCATAAGTACATGTATAACACGGGTTTACTGGATTAGAACTATGTGGACAGGTATTTCTGAATGGGATATTAATATTAGCAGGTGTACCCTTTATGTCATCTCGGGTAGTCCTGCCATACTCTTGGCAGAGTGGTTATTGTATGAGGGGTCTTAATGGGGATAGGATTGGGCACACTACAATAAAGGGGTTTCAATTATATAAGAATTTGTGAAAAAGTAGTTCTTTGAACTGAATCTGAAATATTATATTTATTGACTGTTCCCATGAAGCTGTTGTGCAAATGAAGCTTATAACAGTTCCTGAAATTCTATAAATTTAAAACAGTAGAAAACCTAACCTTTTTGATACGTGAGCATGATTCTGGGGCCTTATATTTTGTTAAAGTTTTTACTAACTTGTTTGCCTCTCTGCACCTAGTTGTTTTAAGTGCCTTATTAAAGGTATTGACTACTTCCAAGCTTGTTTTTCCTCTTACCGATTCTGGGAGTATCCAATTCCCTTTCCTAATTGGTGAAATTACACCGAGTGGGAAGGGAAAAAAAAAAAAAAGGATCCTCAGAGAGTACAAACCCCTGTGACTCTTTTTTTTTAACTCTCACCTCTTCAGTGTTTGCTTCATTTTTCTTAGGCCTGATTCTTGCACATGGCTTCCAGGAGAAAGGGACTTCTGTCAACTCTCTTTTAGTTTCTAAATTAAAAATAAAAAAATTTCATATACATGTCTGACCCGAGCTTGGATCAGATGTTTCTCCCTCTCTCCTGGCCAAACAGCTGTGGCCTGGAGTGTAGGCAGGGTTTTCAAGAGGATGCCAGCTCACACTCTAGCTACATAATTACAGAGAAGGGGTAGTAATATTTTTCAGAAGGTGGTGGGATAAGAGGAAGGGGTTGAGAAACAAGGGGACAATAAACATAATACCTTTCAAAAGGGGGAGAAATGGAAAGGTCTGGAACACGTGTAGCTCCTTAGGAGGGTGCTTATCAGGAGTCAATAGGAAATCTTTTGGGGTATGTCTAGTTAGGGTTCTCCAGAGAAACAGGACAAATGGGATGATATGTATGTCTCCATATGAGGTTATAGGTCTTCAGAAATACATCTATGGAGATAAAGAAGCAGCTGAAAATCTATGCAAGTTTGAGGTGTAATTGGGGAATAGTTTAGTATCTGAAAAATTAAGCTTGGCTTAAAGCCAGTTATCTGTACTAGGGGAAGAAAAAAAGTGCCTGTTAGGTGAGAATTGTGTGTGTTAACTTTCCAGAAACAAATCTTTTATGTTTTTAATGAGTAAAATCAGTTGCTTGAAATCATTTACCTTTTTTTCAATGGACTTATCAGCTTTGCCCCTTCAGGATACACTTTTGCAAAGCTTAATATTGACCTATCAGGCATAGGAGAAATGTTTAGAAGGGCCAGCTCTAGTATCACAAAGTAGAACAAAGAAGGGTGGAGTTGGAGCTGGGAGAAAATAAATTGATAACTAGCCCACCTCAGAACCATGATTTATTTCAGAAATTTTTTGCTTCAAATTCCTAGACTATGGGTAGTATAAAGTTAAAGCCGAAAGAATTGAGGGGAGGTCATAGTTAAGAATTCTCAGGGCGGATTTTTCATGCTTCCCAGAGCTGAGGCTGAGGCAAGTTTTTTTCATCTTCTTGTATGGCAGTCATACCCAATCAGGTAGCCTTTTGAAAGTACCAGGTTTCTATAGAGATTTGGATCTCATCTGGTCAAAGGCTGTAAGCACTCAAGCCCGTTGGTTACCTACCTGGAAAACCTCCCAGGGTAACTACAGGTAAGGTCCCAAGCCCATCGCTCTTGTTAGCAATTACATCTTTGTTTTTGGTCCCTGGGGATTTCAGTCACCCTCTTGTGAGCTCCTAGCTGCAGTTTTCTGTCCACACAGGGCATTACTTATTTTCTTTGTTTCATTTCTGCACCAGTGTAGGTCTCCCTCCAGCCACCCTCCCACTCTTTGTCATGACTTTCAATGGTATTTATTCTAGGTGCTGAGGATGCAACTATGAAAAGAACAGACATCCTACATTCTCATAGAGCTCTTGTTTTAAAGGGGGAAAAATAAACATATATCAGGTGACGATAAATGCTATAAAGAAGAGGGAGCAGGGATAAAGAAATAAAGTAATGGGGGTGCTGTTTCACACAGAGTGTTCAGATTAGGCCTTGCTGATAGAGTATAGTATTTGGTAGGATAATGTCAAAGATGGTATTAGCGATACATTTGTATAATGAGCAGCTCATCTTGGTGTCCTAAGCAGTGTTAACTCATAAGCTGAGCTAAGAAATTGGATATTGCTGTCATATCTCAAGTATTAACGTAAGTTAAAAATGATAATGGGGAAATACCCTGAGGACAATTTCATGAGTCCTGTTAGTCTTTAATGTTTCCTATTATAAATGCTGCCAGTATTGAATAATAAATGAATCTATAAGATAATACGCCAAGCTTCTGACATGCATTATAAATTCCTTGTCTCTTTCCAAAGTCTGTCCCGCCTCCTGCATCCACTGTGAATGGCCCACCACCATCCATCTTGTTGCTTTGCCATTCGTTTGCTCTTCCTTCATTTCATCATGTACTTGCATCCCTGCTTGTGTTAGGCACTCACTGATAATTGGGCAGAATCTAGGGTGAGGTAACTGAAGCTAAGAGGATGCCAAAAATATCAGTAATCGAGGTGAATAATATTTTAATGTAATCATTAAAAAAATCAGAATGTATGCGAAAATATCCACAATGAATGAAATACCAAAATTTTAAATAAAGAAGGGATTCAGCCTTGCACTGGCGTGAATCCAAAAGTGAGTGCCTCACTTTCTTCACCTGAGTTTTGGCCCTGCTGACCATATAAGGGGAATAAGCCATAATGTCTGCCCATAATGAGTTCCCCAGAAAGGCGAGATGGACGGTGAATAAATAAGTACAAAAATAAAAGTCCACTAAGGTCAAAATAAAATAGGGGCTCCAAGGAGAAGATGTT
Source organism: Rhinolophus sinicus (assembly GCF_057876585.1). Lineage (NCBI taxonomy): Eukaryota > Metazoa > Chordata > Mammalia > Chiroptera > Rhinolophidae > Rhinolophus > Rhinolophus sinicus. Next base: position 20,692,426 of record NC_142501.1, read on the forward strand.
TGTATTAAAAGGGACAGAGGGATTAGGAAAGAACCCAAGTTATCCTAGACACCTTTTTTTTTTTCACTTTAACCAAGTTTTGGCCTCCTTTCAAAATCCCTCTTGAATATGTCCTTTCCTCTTCTCCATACCCATCATTAATGCTATTTCCTTAGCCCTTTTCTCTCCTGGATTCCTCCTAACTGGTCTGCTGCCAGAAAGGCTTTGTTAAAACACAGATCTGATCATGATCCTCTCTTATTTAAAACCCGTTCATAATTACCAGTTGCCTTCATTATAAAAGCCTGCGTCTAAAACATTTAATGATCCCACCTCTGCCTCTACCTTGGCATTCTCCCGTGGATTTAGTCATATGAAACTCTATGTGGTTCTCCAAATGGCTTTGCACGTGCCCGCTCCTCTTCATGGAATGCTCCTGCTTCTCTTCTTTCTCCCAGCTAACTTCTGTTCACATATTAGCGCTCAGAACCATAGCTCCCGGGGCTGTGGTTTACATGTATCTTTGGTGCCTAACACATACAGGCAGTTAATATTTGTGAAATAACTAGATCAGCTTTGGTGAGAGTACATGCTTTCGTGCCCATGCATAGCTTCCATCCCTGCCACCATGGCTGTTCTGTTCACAGGTTCACTGTGTAAGCGCTGACATGGCCCAGGTGGGGGCTGGCTGATATCGCTGGATGAGCCACCCTTTCTACCTGGTTGTTCAGTGCTTCTGCTGTAGACATACTGTTGGGTATTTGCACCTCGTGTCCACGTCTGTAGTCATCTATATGCTTCTTTTTTCAGACCTCTTTGTGTCTGATCATCCATTACTATTCCTTATAGGCCCCTGATCAGTTAGCAGAGCTGTTAAAGCCACTGCCCATGAATTCCTTACCTCAAACTACTTCTTTCTCATACAAAGTTGATGAACCTCTCCCTGATGGCAGAATTTCCTGTCACCACTGTCCTTCAGAGCAATGCTACTCAAACTGACCACGTGAAGGACCTTTTTCAGTTCTGTTTTCAATTCATCACGATTGGTCCTTAGGCAAAACATAAAACCACACATTTGGTTATTGCAACAATGTCAAGTTGCTATAAATGCTGCCAAATGTGTACTGTCACTTTTTATACTTGTTTTTATATCTTTTTGTGGAATGATAAAAGCAGTTTGTAAACTGGCTTTAATCTGTGGACCACGTTTTGAGTAACACAGCAGTAGTTCACTCCTGCATGAGGCTATAGTGTGATAGCAGTTTTCATTTTGCACCAGTGTATTGAGCTGATTCATCCATGGGCTGCATGGTTTTTGCAGGAGCCACTCCTTGAGAGTTGCGTAAAGGTTTGTTATTTCCCCTGGCTAGCGTTCCTTCCAATTTATTATCTGGGCCAGGGATATCAGCGGCGTCTGCTTTCCCTTTCTATCATAACAACACTTTTTTCACAGGTCAGAAAACCAATGTTTGTGTTCTGGCTGCTGCTAAGTTTATCCATCCCAATTATGTACTCAAGGACCAGGTACATGACCAGATGGTGAGTTTGCAGATACCTTGAGCCAACTGTGAGGTAGTCTTGGGCTGGGACTCCATTTATTATCTGGCTTCCATATCCTTCCACTCTGGGTGGAACTGGGTGGCCATAAAGGTATTTTGGGTACCCTGGTGTCAATGCCAGTGTAGATCTCTATCCAGCGGTCCCTGGAATGGTTAGGTATTACTCTTCCACCAGTGTTGGTTTACTCTGGTGAACGGCGGCACGTCCCCTTGGAGAGTGACTGGAGAAACATTGCCTCTTTTGCTCAAAGGGACTCAGCCTACCCTTACATTGGTGGGTACTATGTCTCTGAACTGGCTTCCAACTGGACAAATCTTATATTCTCTGTTCTTGGAGCTTTTTGGTCATGTAAGTAAAAAAATAGCCTCATTCACTACTTGTTATGTGTTGAATTGTGTCCCCCTCCCCAAATTCATATGTTGAAGTACTAAACCCTAGTACTTCACAATGTGAGCTTATCAACAAATAAGATCGTTGCAGATATAATTAATTAGGACGAGGCCATATGGAAATAGGTTGAGCCCCTAATCCAATATGCCTGGTGTTCTTATAAAAAGGAGAAATTTGGACACAGAAAACACACGCGGAGAATACTATGTGAAAATGAAGACATTGATCAGTGTGGTGCTCCCACAAGCCAATGAATGTCGAAAGATTGCTGGCAAACCACCAGAAGATAAGAGAGAAGCGTGGAACGATTCTCACAGCCCTCAGAAGGAACCAGCCCTGCTGACACCTTGATCTTGGACTTCTAGCCTCCAGAACTGTGAGGCAGTAAATTTCTCTTACTTTGGGGTACTTGGTTACAGCAACCCTAGCAAAGTAATATACTACCCATCTCTTTTGCCTCTACAAAGCAATATGGCTAATGATTTATTAGCCATAGCCACAGATCCTTGTAGGTCAAAGTTCTCTGGTTGCTGTTTTGACCTCACTGCCTTTTATAGCAAATATATTCACCTCGATTCTGATGGGTCAGTGCTATCTCTGGGGCCTGCTCTTTTTTAATACTATCATTCCCATTGATGGCCCATTAGTGTTTTAGGACCTTCTTAAGGTTTTCTTCTTAGAAGTTAAATTCTGAGTCACAGGAAAGTGTATATTGATACACTTTCCTCTCTCTAGCATTCTTCCCCCTGCCTCAGCTTAACACCCTGGAGATCCACTTTCATTGTGTGCCCCAATTCTTGATGCCACATGTCAGACAGACTCAGCAGCTTTTCGGGGGAATAAGCTGCTTCTTCCCATAGCAAGGACTGCATTTCATAATTGGAGCAACTGTAAGTAGAATCTAACCTTAGTGATTGGTCTAGAGGCAAGAGGCAATGAGGGGAGGCAGGGCTCCTCTTCAGGAGGACATCTTCCTTGGGTGTGGCCTTTGCAAGGTCTCCTGGCATCTGGAGGCTGCTTTAATTTATAAAAGGGAAGGGAGTAGATCCTCCCAGCCCAGGGTGTCAGCAGTATCTGAGGGTTCATGTTCTCACGTGCACCCACCCAGATATCACCATTGCCTGTCTCACTGTCCTGCTTTCTCCCTGTCAGAGACCTAATTACATCTGGGAGACCTGCTGGGGATGTGCATTCAGTTTTCTTTCTAGCTCGGCTACTCAGTCACATCTTAGGCCTGATTTTAAGTATCGTCTGCTCTCTGGGTACAAGAGATAAGGTTCACGTAAATGCTGACGTGGAGTTTTTCTGGTTTGTATGGTATGCCCTGAATTAATAAATACGTAGCCTACCCAGGCCTGTCAGTCCAACACTTCAAAGCCTCTAGAGCAGTGAACAAATATTCCAAAATCATCATCGTTATGATGAACTGCCTGTCTTTCAAGTATTAGAGCTGTTGTGTAAGCTTGTGTTTGACTCCTTCTTTCTGTACCTCATTCCAGTCTCCCTCAGGTAAAAGTCTTAGGCATCATCCTGCTGTTCCATGTTAAGAGTTATCACCACTCGTTTATCATTAGAAATTGAATCCTTGGTGTCCCCTAACCAGCAAGTGATAAAATTCCAGAATCCCATTCTGAGAGTCTGTTTTCCAGCACCACTTCTATTACCAACAGTTTTAATTGAATTTTCTCCAAAAGCAGACCCTGAAGTAAGGATTTAGGTGCAGGCAGTGTATTTGTGAGGTGATCTCAGGAAACCTCTGGAAGAAGTGGGTCCTTTCGGTGAAGGTCCCTTAGGGAAGCTGTCAGCATCAGTATGACTGTCCACAGCAGTGGCAAGAGATGAGACAAGGGCGTGTGGTGTGGGCATTAACAGTCTCCTGCGTGGCCTCATAGGGTTGTTAGGAAGAGTACAGAGGTGAAGCAAGAGCATAGAGGAAACTAGCACACAATAAACACTTAATAAATTTGCTATTATTTGTATTGATGCTTAATTATAATACAAATAGTTTTTGTTTCGTTTGCTTTTGCAGTAGGAAAGGATTCATTTCAGGATAACTTTAATCAGTGAACTTTCCTAATGCATTTGAAGTGTGATTTGCTTTGTATTTCCAAACTTCCAATTTTCCACAAAACATCTGTTTCGTTAGTGAGGTCCTCCCATAAGCCCTGACTTGTGATTGAACTATAACAATGAGATGACGACTGGCCTCCATTTCGTCCTGATGACCTACATGTCCAGTAGTTTGCTCCTGCACTGCAGTTATTTTGAAGCTAATCTCTTCAACCCAGTTTTTGTAATTTCTTTCACTTCTTGTTAACATGATGAAAGAAAATGAAAATTTCAATTCTTCCCTATTTCAAAAGAAACTATGTTATTTATGGGTCTCAGGCCTCGGGAAAATCTTTACTTACGGTGCAAATAGTAATTATAACTCTTCCTCAGAGAAAATTTCTGTTGCACTTGTGAACCAATGATACAAATTTAGAACACAAAATATGATTTTTCCTATTTTTGAATCATTCAGTTTCCACTTCTCTTTGGTTTCATCATTATTTTATGATCAGCTAGATTGAGAAAATGAAATTAATTTTTCACTTTTTGAAATACATTTTTCAAAGGAACATTTTAAAGCAAAGTGTGTAAGGCAAAGTATCAATTAGTAATTTTATAGGTGAAACTTTCTGGAAGGAGAGGTAAGTTAGGGATGGCATGGGAGGAGTGAGTGTGGTAGGAACAAAATGCTTACTATAGAGTTATATATAAAATCAGGGTCACAAGATTTAAAAAAATATGTATCAACACTTCAGTTGGATAATAATATATGTAGTTCAAAAATAATAGTAGCTGGCAAATTGCTGGGAGAATTGATAAAGTAGTCGTTTGGTGTCACCAAGAGGAAAATAAATTGAACTGTGGAAGACAGCAAACGTTAATCACAAACAAGTCATGTCAAACTAATTTAGTATCTTTGTGATATCCAGGCAAGCTCAATGAGTAAACAAAATCTAATTAGCTTAGTGTATATAGAATGTTTAATATTCTTCTTTTTGGATATATTAGATATGGTGACATTTCATGAAGAAAAAGGTTAATTATAGAAATAACAGATTGTATATAGAAATAATGGAGTAAAGTAGAAATTACAGTGACAGAAAATTTGAATATTGAAATAGCTTTAATTAACATTTAAAATAAAATTGGTGAGTTAAAATACTTTTATTGTCATTTATATATTTAAATTGATTTCTCCAGTTTATTTAAATCATATTAATATATTATTAATGTTTTTAGGTGTGATACTGGCATGCTTTAAAGAAGGGAATCCTTATCTTTTAAACACACATACTGAAATATTTACAGAAATGTTCTGATACCAGGGATTCCCTTCACAGTGGGAGAGTATATAGATTAAACAAAATTGCCCATAAGTCAGTGATGTTTGAAGATGGGTGATGGTTACATGGGGGGTCTGTTATATGAGGTGTGATCAAACAATACGGTAAATGTTTAAATAAAAACAATTATTACAGTAAAAGATACATTGCCCTTAATCCCCCTCAAAATACTCCCCCTTGCTTTGCACACGCTTATCCCATCATTCTTGCCATTTTCTGAAGCACTTCTAGAAGTCCTCTTTCATGAGTGTCTCTAGTTGCACTGTCATGGCTGCCTCGATGTCCTGAATCATTTTGAATTTGGGAAGAGCCAGAAGTCACATGGTGTCAGATCCAGTGAATAAGGTGGATGAGGACACACCATAATGTTGTTATTTGACAGAAATTGCCATGTACCAGAAATGATGTGTGACACAGCGTTGTCGTGATGGAGGATGATTTACGGCACACTTTAAACCACACCTTCTCCCAACTGTAGGTCACACCTGTCTACACACCAAACAAGTTGAAACTTGTCACACATACACACTGTTACTAAGGTTTGATGCTCTATTCCCATATTGAAACTCCCTGCCTTTCCGTTGGATGGCACTCTGCAGCAGCATTTACTGTATTTCAGCTCACCCCCCCGACCCCCACTCCAGTTCAAGCCGTTGTTTCTCAGTCTAGTTGTGTAGGATGCAGCTCCCTGGCCCATGCTGGTGTTATGAGCCTTGTGCTCCACCCCCTGAGTCAGTCAGTCGCCAGCCATCAGTCAGCCGCTCCGGGCAGCTCATGGCAGCCCAGATCGAGCTGTTGTTCACAGTCTTAGCTGTAGAGGGCGCAGTTCCCTGGCCCATGTGAGAATCCCACACGTGACCTCCACGCATTAGGAGCACAGCGAGTGTTCAAACCACCTGAGCCACCAGGCCGCCCTATATTTTGTGATCACAACAGAAAGCCTCCGTGTCTTACTTCGCTTCTGGTACAGCAATTTCTGTCAAATAAAAACATTACAGTGTGTCCTCATCCACCTTATTCACTGGATCTGGCATCTTGCAACTTCTGGCTCTTCCCCAAAATCAAAATGACCATGAAAGGTAAACATTTTGAAGCGATTCAGGACATCAAGTCAACCATGACGGCACAACTAAAGACACTCATGAGAGAAGACTTCCAGAACTGCTTCAGAAAGTGGTGAGAACAATGAGATAAGTGTGTTCGAAGTGGGGGGAGGGTATTATGAGGGGGATTAATGGCAATCTGTCTTTTACTGTAATACATTTTTAAAAATTAAACTTTCACCATATTTTTTATTATACCTCATACTATTCTGCTTACTTTTGAATATGTTTAACATTTTTCATAATAAAATTAATAAATCATGTGATATATTGCTAATATTTAACTTATAAATAGATGTTAATTATGCTTTCTTTGTCCAGTTACAGTTAATAATTTCACAACCTAGGAGCAATAATAGTCACAAAGACATAGGGAAGAAAACAAACCGTTTCTTTTGGCAAGGTTGTGGGCAGAAGACTCAATTTTAAGTAAGTGTGTGGGGACAGAGCCCCAGAGAGCAGTTTCCAGGCTCTCGGCCTCATGTGGAAAGGTGCTGGCTCGGGTAGTAGATGGCTGTCAGCTGTGGCTGGTTGGCCATCAACTGTAACCATTGAGCCATTGGTCACTAATATAACTGCTGCGGCTACGTTGGGGAGTCGAGGAGAGTCGGTCGGTTGGCAGCAAAGCGGACAGCAGGTCACGCATCCTGTGAACCCAGCCTCCAGTGAGACCACAGTGGTCTGACTCCCCTACCTATGGCTCCGTGGGTGTTCCTTTTTGGCCTAGCCATATCCTGCGTTCTTATGTGGGGAGCAGGAGCAGAGACCCCGCAGGCCGCCCCGCATGACAAAGTGTTTCCTGAACTAAATGGATTTTTAAGCCAAAGGGACCTTGAGAACTTTCTGTTCCAGTTTCTACCTTTGCAAATGAAGGTTTGGAATTTGGGTGGCCTGGTTATTTCGTTTCATGACTCAGACTGGAGTCTGGGTCTCAGGTTTTTCTCTGGGATTTTTTCCATTCCATCAGATGTCTGTCTACAAAAGTAATGGAAGATTCTTTTAGGTCACTGAGACTCAGTTGCATGTACAGGGGAAAACTGCAGTGGCAGCAGTGCTCAGTGATCAAAGTTGAAATCATAGCTCTGCAACATACGAGCTGTGAAACCTAGAATGATTTATTCCACCACCCCAAGTGTCAGTTTTCTCATATGTAAATTGGGACAAATAATAGTTCCTGTTGTGAGTATTAAAAGAAATAGTATATGTTAAAATGATAGTATTATAATAGAATCTACATTCCAGAGACTTTATATTAAATGACATTATGTACTTTTAGGAAATAGCTGGCACATAGTATACCCTCAATGGATACCTGATAGTATTATAATTGTTGTCATTATTGTCATTAATTGTCGTCTTCATACTATCAAGGCAGTAAAGAATTTTGAATTTTAAAATTTCATGTATAAACTGCAGGCTTCTGATTGAGAACACTGTAAATCAGTATATATATATACACACACAGTGTGTAGGCTGCCACATTAGATAACTTTTTTTAAAGCAGCTTTTTTGAGAGATAATTCTCATACTTTTAAAGTTCACCCACTTAAAGTATATAATTCAGTGGTTTTTAATAATATCACAGTTGTGAAACCACATCACAATCTAATATTAGAATATTTTCATCACCTCAAAAAGAAACTCTTATAGATGGATTAGGAGACATTGCCCACTCCTCCCATCACCCTAGCCCCAGGCAACCACTAATGTACTTTGTGTGTCTATAGATTTCCCTGTTGTGGACATTTTATGTTAATGGTATCGTACAATATGTGGTCTTTTATGACTGTCCTCTTTCACTTAGCATGTTTTCAGAGTTCATCCACATTGTTGTATGTGTCAGTACTTTGTTTCTTTCTATTGCCAAGTAATATTCCATTATATGAATCTTTTTACAAATTACAGAATACTTTACACTTTCCTAACTCCCTATGTTTGGGATGGAAGATGACTAAATGTAGCTCTATTCTAGGTGAATGAGGGAATTCCACACTTTCTTTTTTCAGGGATTATAACAGTAACCTGAATCATCTACTGGGAAAAACAGTCACTATATATACATGCGCCTAACACTACCCAATTGTGATTTAGGATACAAGTATAGATGAAGGAGAGAAGAAGGAAAGAGGAAAAGAAGGGGAATTAAGACAAGGGATGAAAAAAAAAGGAGAGTTGAAGAGAATATTTCAGAGACTGGGCGATTGTGCATTACGGATGCTCTAGGAAATTCCTGCAGTAACGTGAGAGGTTGACTGGCTCCTTAACAGCTTGAAGAATTGGAAAAGCGATTGAATCATACCTTAATTAGGCAATGTTTGCTATGGGTTTGTTTTTGTTTTTGTTTGTTTTTTTGAGCATCAACATTGATTTTGCCCTTCACCTAGTAGATATAGGAGAGAAAAATTAAATTTTCAGAAATTTAATAATTCCATATTGAATTGCAAAATTTTCACTTCTATCCCCTAACAAGTATTTTTTTTTTTTTTTAATGATTTGGAGAGTATAACAGTGATAGTTTTCTGATTTTAATTTTCAGGGTTATAATTCTAGTCTTTGCTACATTCCTACCTAGGATACTAGATGATCAGTATCAGGAGGCCTTGTTAATCTGAACTTTAAAGGAACAATAACTTTTTAAACACACCACTGTACTCCCTCTTGAGTCCTTTCAGGTCTAAAATTCTATGATTTGCTATGATGTTGCTTGTTACTCTTTTAGGTGAGCTTTAAGGCTAACACCCTATTAACTAAACAAGGTTTATATCAAAACAGTCAGATTATTATTATTATTATTATTATTATTATTATTTTAAGAATGTCTATAGAGAAAAGAAAAAATTATTGCCAGGAGACATCAAAAGCTAAAAGAATATTCCACCCATACCCTTGTTAAAACTAAAGTCTGATTCTAAAAGGAGGGAAAACAAAATCACTTCCCATTCCGCTTCTCCTGGGAAGAGAAGAGTGCCCTTCCCTGCTGATGGTTATGAGGATGTAAAAATGTTATGTACAAAGAACACGTCCCACTTTTCTGTGAGGCAACGGGGACATGACAATATTTAGATTACAAATGGGCCAGTATTGCTCCTCTAAATTGTTGAAAGGGTTGCTATCACTGGTCTTACGCGTTTAGATGTTCCTCAATTCATGCTTTTGACATTAGCAGCCACTGAGAACACACATGGCATATTTAGAGAACAGTAAGTGCCTCTGAATGCTATAGCACAGACAGCATGGAGCTGGGGAGGCAGCAACAGGCCTTGGGGCTGGGGAATAGCTGCCTGGGGAGGTGGGAGCAACAGCAAGCCTAGGGAGAATTGGATGCCTTGGGGAAATTAAACACTGTACTGATGTGCTGAAGAAAACCATTAGCTGAAGAAAACCATTAGTGACTTCCTCCGACAGGCGCAAGTACTCATTATTTAACAGAGCAAAGAAGGCCCACCATAATTCCTACCCCTACAAGCCCTTAGTTATAGCCATCATCATGTTTTCTCTTCCCTAAACATGCCTTGCAGGTTTTTTTGTTGTTGTTTTGTTTCAGTTGTTTTTTTGCTTTTATGTCTTTGCTTATGCTGTATCTTTGCCTGGGTACTTAACTATACCCTTAATCTATGTTTGGAAACTCTGATTCAGGCAATATTAGCTTCCTTCTCTGTGCTCCATAGCACCTGTGGAAACCTTATAATATGGCGTATTCCCTTGTGGTTATTGTTTACGCATATGCCCCCTCCCCCGACTTTACTTTCTTAAAGGGCAGTGATTATGTTTTATTCATGGTTGTATTTTATACTCCTGGCACTATTTGTGGCCTATGATAAATATTTGTTGGATGGAAGGCAGAGATAAAATATTCAAGTGCATGAAGGAGAAAGTGTGAAAATAAAGTATATTATCTTTAAAACAATTGTAATATATTGTTTCACTGGGTTTTACTTTGAACCCAGTACTGTTCAACAATGTAAAGAAATATAATCCTGCAGGTATTTATTAATCAACTATAAGACTAGAGAGTTACAAGCATGTGTATCAGCCTGTCCCAGAGGCAGCTTGAAGTAGAGGTAGAGAAGATGAGATGAATATGCCCCAGTTCTTTGAATTCATCGGCAAAAGTAATTTAAAAATCCATCCAGTACATAATGAGCTATATTAGGTATGAAGCAAATGGTCATCGTTTGTGATTTTAGCCAGCCGTTCCCTGAAAAATGTCTTAAGCACACACGTCTGCTCATTGTGCATTACTTCTCTGGAAAGGCTTTTTTTGGACAAATCACAAAGGAAATATGTAGTATTAGAGTGAGTTTTTAATAACAGAAAGGTTTAGTGATGAAGAGAACACAGTGGTACACCTAACTGCATGATTCATTTGCGTTGCTTTTCGCGTCTTCGCCAGTATTGGTTTTGCCTCATTCTGGCTCTGGATTGACATGCCCTTCAGGATTGAGACCAGACTTGGTTCATCGCGGCTGCAGATAACTTTATGGAACTGCTCATTCCAGATTTCAGTCAATGGTCCTCAAACCTGGATGTATGCCGTAATCCCTGAGAAGCTTGATTAAAAACCAAACAAACAAATGTTTGGACTCTTAAGAGTCTCTGAGTATGGCCAGAACACCCACAATTTTTTGTTTCTGTCCACAAGTTTATTCAACACCAAACAATCGCTCTCAGTTTGCTGAGGTTATTTTCTCTCCACAAGCTTCTTCAACATCTAATAATCGCTCCAACTTGACTGAGGTGGTTGACCCGTCTGCTTCTAACTGGAATTTGGTAGCTGACCCAGCCCCGGCCTGAGCTGTCTTGTGGGCTCCAGCAGGCACCGCACTCCGTCTGCAGGTGTCTCTGTCAGCTTCCCCTCATGTGAGGCTTATCGGTTGCTTGCCCTCCAGACCTTTGGGCCTCGGCCTGCCCATCTCAGGCCGGCCACAGCCCTAAGTGGCAGGCACGATTTCGGGGGTGAGGGGCAGGTGAAAATAATCACAGAGATACTGGGTACCCCCATTGGTAAGGAAGCAGTAGACGTGTCTCCAGGCTAACTGTTCCTTCCCACAGCCTCGTGATTTGAGAGACCGCCTGGCTCTCATGACGTCCGTGAGGATTAGGCACATTCTTGCCCGCCAGCTCAGGGTGTTTAGGCCTGTGAGCATCCTTGGCCACCAGCACTGCCTCCTGAAAAAGCAGTTCCTAAATGGCAGTCCGGTTCTTGGGCATCCACATCTCTACGGCTTCTGCGTCTGGGTCTGGAGCTGGAAAGGCCACTCACAGGTTTAATATACCCCATAATTTGAAACCACTGGTTTGTATCTTTCATGTTTAATATATCCCTGGGATCAAATAACTCTGTGTCACCTTTTCAAGATTCAGCTATTCCTGGATTCTTTAAATATCCATCAAATGGTGGATGCATACGTAGATAGTGCTTGTTATGGGCTGAATTGTGTCTCCTCTCCCTAAATTTCTATATTTAAGCCCCCCAGTATCTCAGAATGTGACTGTATTTGGAGATAGGGTCTTTAAAGAGATAATTGCATGAAAATTTGGTCCTTAGGATGGGCCTTAATCTAATATGACTGGACTGGGGTCCTTGTAAGAGCTGGAAAGTAGGACATCGACATGCACAGAGGGAAGACCATGTGAGTCACAGGAGGAATACAGCCATCTGCGAGCCAGGGAGTGAGGCCTCAGGAGAAAACCAACCTGCTGCAACTTTGATCTCCGGTTTCCAGCCTCCAGAATTGTAAGAAAATAAGTTTCTGTTGTCTAAGCCACGCAGTGTGTGGTTATGGTGGCCCTGGCAAACTAATCCTTGTTGTGCGTCTTCTATGTACAAGCCATTGTACAAACACTTTTCTGAACCCCCTAGAATATTGCTAGCTTTTGTGTTTGTGTAGAGAGAGAAGGGGGGAAATGTAAGTGAGGAGCCAAGAGTTACTCATGAATGCTATGGTATGTCCTCTTCCCTGTTGCCCACAGACTTTAGAATTCCTTTCATATAACTCAGTTAGCAGGTATTCTTAATGCTTAATTCTTAATTGTCCAAACTTCTACTTGCTTCTCTGAGTGAAGTCAACAAATCAAAGTTGTCTAACTATAGATTGACATTCTGGTATCACATGACACTTAATGTAGTTACAGGGCACTTTCTATGTGACTGTAGTCAAAACAATGCCAACAATTATTAATTTTTTTTCCAATTCTAACTAGCAGTTTGTTCATTGGAATTATGAAGAACAGAAAGAAGGGGATATAGGCCATTAACTAATCTTAGTACCCTCTTATTATCTCCCACTTCTGTGGACTATTTTATTTATTTATTTTAAAAAGGGTTTTTTTTGTTGTTGTTTTTTTTTTAATTGGGGAAGGGGAACAGGACTTTATTGGGGAACAGTGTGTACTTCCAGGACTTTTTTTTCCAAGTCAAGTTGTTGTCCTTTCAATCTTAGTTGTGGAGGGTGCTGTTCAGCTTCAACTTGTTGTCCTTTCAGTCTTAGTTGTGGAGGGCGCAGCTCAGCTCCAGGTGCCGTGTTCAACTGGACCATGTCCAGGTCCAGTTGCCGTTGCTAGTCGCAGGGGGCACAGCTCACCATCTCTTGGGGGACTCGAGGAATTGAACCGGCAACCTTGTGGTTGAGAGCCCATGCTCCAACCAACTGAGTCATCTGGGAGCTTAGCGGCAGGTCAGCTCAAGGTGTCGTGTTCAATTTTAGTTACAGGGGGCAGAGCCCACCATTTCTTGCGGGACTTGAGGAATTGAACTGCAACCTTGTGGTTGAGAGCCCACTGGCCCAGGTGGGAATCGAACTGGCAGCCTTCGGAGTTAGGAGCATGGAGCTCTAACTGTCTGAGCCACCAGGCCGGCCCTCTGTGGACTATTTTAGATGCCATATTGGAAATACAGTTGTCATAGTAAAACAATTTTTTATACTGAAAACATGTTGAAATAATGTTTTGGATATATTGGGTTAAATAAAACATTAAAAAATTAATTTATGTGTTTTTCTTTTTAATATGCCCACATATTGGCTCACGTTATGTTTCTGCTGCTCTAGAATCATTGGGACCAGGGGCTCTATGCCTCTAGGACTCTGTCTTTCATCTCTGCTTCTCTCTGGGTGTCAGCCTCCTCTCCTTTAGTTACGAAGGACTTTTCTTCTAGAAGCAGGAATCATGCTGAAGGCAGCCCCGGGCTTCTTAGGAGAGAATAGTGTTTCTACTAAGTAGGAAAGGGAACTTCTCTTCCAGATCCCACTTTGAAAATCCCAGGGAAGAATTTCAATTGGTGCAGCCAAAGTCATGAACCAGTCACTGTGGCTAAGAAAATGGGATACTGTGATTGGCTGCATCTGGGCTAGGTGTTCAGCCCTGTAGCTGGGCCAGGAGACAAGATAAGGTTGTCAGTTATTACAAGAACCACGTGGGTAATCTAGGGGAGGAATTTCCCTCTATTTTTCCAAACAGTAATATTAACTAAGATTTATTGAGTGCTTACTATGTACCCGGCATTGTGCTAAGCATTTTACATAGATTATCTCATTTAATACAGACAGCAGCTATTTTGAAGTAGTCTGATAGGCATCTCAGATGTAATAAATCTCAAACCCCGACCTTCTATTATCTTTCCAACCTTAATAGATGAACATCCATACAGTACTCAAGCCGAATAACCCAGAAATCATCCCTGATTCATTCCCTCTTTTCCCCTTCCTTCCTTCCGTTCATTTCTTACATAGTTAAGTCTTTTTTTCTGTGTCCATTCTTACATAGCAGCCAGAATAACTGCTTAAAAACATAAAGCATAAATAAATAAATCCCTTCAATGAATGAAGTCTAAACTTTTCTCCATAACCTGTAAGGCCTGGCATATCTGGCTCCTGGTTAATTTTCCAGCTTTATCTTGTGCCACACCCCTTGTCACTCACTATGCTTGTTATATAGGTCTCCTTTCAGGCCATGCTCTTTTCTGCTCTGGCCTCCCCTCTTCCTGGAATGACTTTCTAGTTTGCTGAATGGCTAGCTCATTCTTCTCATTTGTGTCTCAGCTCAAGTGTCACCTCCTCAGAGAGGCCTTATTCTGAACACCTTGCAGAAAGTGGATGTGTAGTTACTGTCTTATCTCATCACACTATTTCATCTATGGCATGTCATAATTTGTACTTCTCTTATTTATTTGTTTATCATCTGACTCCTTTACTACAATGTATAAATGCCATGATCACATCAGCCTGTTCTATCTTATTCACATTATCTATCCCCAGCACCTGAATAATATCTGGGAACATAGTACGTGTTCAATAAATAGTTGTTGAATATGTGAATGAATCTTCATTTTACAGATGAGGGAACTGAGGCTTAGAGAAGGTACGTAACTGACTACAGTCATATATCATGAAATGACGGAAAGAGTTTCAAAACCAGGCAGCTTGGGTGGCTGGTTAGCTCAGTTGGTTAGAGTGTGGTGCTGGTGGCACCAAGGTTGCTGGTTCGATCCCCATATGGGCCACTGTGAGCTGTGCCCTGTGGGCAGCTTGATTCCAGAGTCCCCACCATTAATTTCTGTGCCATAAGAAGGAACATTATAATGGACAGACAAAACAATGAATGTCTACTTTAGTTGACAGCTCGCTGAGCACTGGCCATGGTAACAGGTCTTGTGTTCATTTTGGGCTCTGTTGACTGGGTGAGAAGACCCCATCCAGGCCACATGACTGAGAGGAGAGAAGGGATGTTTCACAAACAATAACTGGGAGCTGTCCGAGAAGAACTGGAAGGGGTGAGGGCAAATAACAAATGTCCTCCACAGATTCTATTATGTTCCCCCAGCGCACTGAGAGGCTACTCATACTTCCCCTACAGAGGCCATCGTTTTGTCACTGTCTTTTGCAATTCACTTGAAGTTTGGGAATGGAATTTGGAATGAAGTTGTGGGGACAGCTGGCATCAAGATAATTGCTAAATGTGAAGTCTGACAGCACAGACTGACAGTTGTGAGAATATGATAATATTTTCTACTTTAATAGATGCAAAATCATGGATGGACAGGAGGTTGGGATTCTTTCCTCCCTTCTTAGTGTAAATGAGTCTCTTAATTATTCCAAAATTGTGTTTAGTATATATAGTAAGTGTTCTTTAGCTATACTATAAACTAGGATTAAAGGTTATAGCATTTGGTTTTTTTGGTATAAGGTATTTCTAAGAACATACATCTGTTTTTTAACTTGTGATTTTTATCTAGAAAAAAAAAATTGGTGATTTTGTCCATTAGCTATCTGTCATCTTATTGGCTTAAAAGTAATTTACTTTCCCTGAGGAAAGAGGAGAAAAGCTAATTCTTCAGAAATGAAAAGTATAGTTAGAGGGGAAAGTTGTATATAATGGTAAAATATGGGGGCAGGATTTGAGAGAGTCAACATTTCTTTCTGATGAGATCTGATTTACTCATGCATTGCATACATTCATTTGTCAAACATTAACTGAACATTTCTTTGATATGAAAAATAAGAATCAAATAGAATAGCAAGTGTACAGGGCCCAGGAATGAGAAGACCAGGGTTCTAATCCTGCCTCTGCCTCTTGGTACCTGATTTTGGCAGAGGCAGGTATCCTTTATGAGTCGTGGCCCCTCCTTGGCTTTAAGATGGGGATAATGGAATCTGACGTGCCTGTCTTTCAGAAGTATGGTAAGGATTGAGAGTTGTGTAAATTATACTTCTGCAAATAAATGTTAAATATTGTTTCCTACTGTTCTATGCATGGAATTGCTTCTTATAGAAGATTTAAAAAAATTAACCATTCTTTTTACTGTACTTTGGCTTACCAGTCCATTTCCTGGAATCAATATTTTTGTAATACTTAGTTTTTTTAGTGCAGTTTTAGATTTACAACAAAAATGAGAGTGAAGTGCAGAGATTTTCCATGTACCCTCTGCCCCCACACGTACATAGCCTCCCCCAGTGTCAATCTCACTCACCAAAATTGAACTTTCTTTTTAACCAAGTATGAACCTACATTGACAATTCATAGTCACCCCAAGTCCATTGCTTTATTTTAGGGGGTTCACTCTTGGTGTTGTACAATTGTGTAATGACATATGTCATACAGAGTATTTTCATTGACCTAAAAATCTTCTGTGCTCTGCCAATTCCCCCCTTCCCCTAACAACCACTGATCTTATTATCACCATAGTTTTGCCTTTTCCAGAATATCATACAGTTGGAATCATACAGTATGTAGGCTTTTTAGATTGGCTTCTTTTACTTAGTAATATGCATTTAAGGTTGCTCTGTGTCTTTTCATGGTTGATAGATCATTTCTCTTTAGTGCTAATATTCCATTGTCTGGATGGACTGCAGATTATCCATTCACCTACTGAAGGACACCTTGGTGACTTCCAAGTTTTGGCCATTATGAATAAAGCTACTGTAAATATCTGTGTGCAGGTTTTTGTGTGGACATAAGTTTTCAGTTCCTTTGGATAAATACCAGGGAGGATGATTGCTGGATCTTATGGTAAGAGTATGTTTAGTATTGTAAGAAACTGCCAAACTGTCTTCCAAAGTAGCTGTACCATTTTACATTATCACTAGCTATATATGAGCGTTCCTATTACTCCACATACCTGCCAGAATTTGGTGCTGTCAGTGTTCTGGACTTTGGCCATTCTAGTTGATGTGTAGTGGGTTCGCACTGTTATTTTAATGTGCATTTCCCTGATGACATATGATGTGGAGCATCTTTTCACATGCTTATTTGCCATCTGTATATTTTCTTTGGTGAGGTATCTGTTGAAGTCTTTGGCTCACTTTTTAATTGGGTTTTTTGTTTCCTTATTGTTGAGGTTTAAGAGTTCTTCGTATATTTTGGGTAATAGTCCTTTATCAGATGCTTCTTATGCAAATATTTTCTCCAGTCTGGGTTTGTCTTCTTAGTCTCTTGACATTGCCTTTGATAGAGCAGAAGATTTTTATTTTAATGCAGTCTAGCTTATAAATTATTTCTTTCATGGATCATGTCTTTGATGGTATATCTAAAAAGCCTTCAGAACCATGACAGGTCATTTCTCCTATGTTATTTTCTGGGAGTTTTATAGTTTTACATTTAGGTTTGTGATCCATTTTGAGTTAATTTTTGTGATGGGTACAAGGTCTGCATCTAGATTTATTTTTTTGCATGTGGATGTCCAGTTGTTCCAGCACCATCTGTTGAAGAGGCTATCTTTGCTCCATTGAATTGCCTTTGCACCTTTGTCAAAGATCAGTTTACTGTATTTATAAGGCTCTATTTCTGGGCTCTTTATGCTGTTCCATTGCTCTATTTGTCTATGCTTTTGCCTATATCAGACTGCCTTGATTACTACAGATTTATAGTAACTCTTGAAATAAGGTAACATCAGTCCGCCAACTTTGTTCTTCAATATTGTGTTGGCTCTTCTCTGTCTTTTGCCTCTTTAAACTTTAGAATCAGTGTCTTGGTATCTACAAAATAGCTTTCTGGGATTTTGATTTGGATTACGTTAAATCTACAGATCAAGTTAGGAAGAACTGACATCTTGACACTATTGAGTCTTTCTATCCATGAATAGAATCTCTAACTATTTAGTTGTTTTTTTATTTCATTCATCAGAATTTTGTAATTTTCTTCATGTAAATCTTGTATGTTTTTGTTAGATTTATCTCTAAGTATTTTATTTTGGGGATACTAATGTAAATGGTATTGTGTGTTTAATTTCAAAAAGTCTACTTGTTTATTGCTGGTATATAGGAAAAAGATTAACCTTGTATCCTGTAACCTTGCTATAATCGTTTATTAGTTCCAGGATTTTTTTGTTTGTTTCTTTGATTATTTTGGGTTTTTCTACATAGATGATCATATCATTTGCAAAAAAAGACAGCTTTTTAATGTATATATTAATCTTTATTATAATTCGTACATTAGAAATGGATATATTTAATAAAAGAGGCTCTCATGCTTCTCCTCTCTGTTCATTCAGTTGTATAGTTAGAAAACTTAGTTTATTTGAGAATGGTGAAAAAGGCCAAGTAATATCTTAGTTTTCTTATGACAATTTTCACCTCACAGGCATTCTGAAAGGGTCTTTGGGCCTCCGAGGTCCAAGGCCCATACTGGCTTAACAGACCTACTCAGACACAGTGCCTTCTGCAATTCTTTATAAATTTCAGTGGGCCACCGGGCTAATGGAACATTCTATCACTCTACCTACTGGTTCTTAATTCGGTTCTGGGGCTACGCCTGAGAATTTGCATTTCCGTCTTCCTGTTCCCCTTTGATTTTCTCTAAATGGCAGTTACTTATTTTCCAAAAATAATATCATTCATTTTACCAATTTTTCCTGCCAAATAAAGAACACAAAGCATTGTCAACTGCCAAAAGTTAAGTGAGGCTCCTCTTCTCTCCTGAATGAAAACACTAAAACAGAAACAAAACAATACAACAATAAAAAAAGATTAGATTTACAGTTATGATCTTACTTACATTTAAAATTTTATTATATTAGACGTTTTCTGCATGGTTTGTCTCTTCAGTCATTGTCCATAGGACTCTGAGAAGCTGTAGGAATACACAGGTGCTACAAAGACAGTTTTATTTCTTCCTATCCTATCTGTACCTTTTCTTTACTTTTCTTGCCTTATTGCATCAGCAAGGACTTTTAGTACAGTGTTGAAAAGGAGTGGTGAGAAAGGACATCCTTCCCTTATACCTGAGCTTAGTGGCAAAGCTTCAAGTTACTCATCATTAAGTATGATGTTTACTGTAGGTTTCTTTGTAGATATTTCTTTTTATCAAGTTGAGAAAGTTCCCCTCTATTCCTAGTTTACAGAGAATTTTTATCATGAATAGGTATTGGATTTTGTCAAATGCTTTTTTTCTGCATTTATTGATATGATATAATTTTTCATTTTTCAGTCTGTTGGTATGATGGATTACATCAGTTGTAGATGATCCAAATAGGACTATATCTATTAAAAGAAACTGAGTCAATAAATACCACCTCACTTTAGTCAGAATGGCTATCATCAATAAATCAACAAACAACAAGTGCTGGTGAGGATGTGGAGTAAAGGGATCCCTTGTGCATTGCTGGTGGGATTGCAGATTGGTGCAGCCACTATGGAAATCAGTATGGAGGTATCTAAAAAAACTGGAAATGAAACTACCTTATGACCCAACAATTTCACTCTTAGGTATCTATCCATAGAAATCCAAAACACTAATTTGAAAAAAAATATGCACCCCTATGTTTATTGCAGCACTATTCACAATAGCCAGGACATGGAAACAACCAAAATGCCCATCGGGAGATGGTTGGATTAAGAAACTGTGGTACATTTATATAATGGAGTAGTACTCAGCCATAAAGAAGAATGAAATCTTACCATTTGCAATGATATGGATGGACCTAGAGAATTATGCTAAGTGAAATAAATCAGACGGAGAATGACAAATACCATATGATCTCACTTATATGTGGAATCTACAGAATAGAATAAATGAACAAACTAATCAGAAACAGTCTCAGAGATACAGAGGAAAAACTGAGGGTTGCTAAATGCGAGGGGGGTGGGGATGAGGGAGAAGTTGAGGGGATTAGAAAGCACAATTGGTAAACACAAGATTGCCACAGGGATATGAAAGACAGTTTGGGGAATATAATCGAATAATCAATAATGTTGTAAAGATTTTATAGGGTATCCGATGGACACTTGTCTTATTAGGGAGACCACTTCATGGACGGTGTAGATGCCTGACCACTGCGCTGTACACCTGAAGCTGAAGCTGAATAATAATGAATGCCAACTATAATTTTATATATATATATATATATATATATATATATTTACAGGATGTATAGTACAGCGTAAGGAATAGAGCCAGTGGAACTGACTATATAACAACAATATACGATGTCAGAGGGGTAGTAGATTGGGGGAGGGGGATTATCACTTTGTGAGGGGTATAAATATCTAACTATTACTTTGTTTTATACACCTGAACTACTATTACTACTATTACTACTAATAAAAAAAAATAACCTTCCAAAACAGAAATCACCATGCCCAGCTGGGTTCACTGGTAAATTCTACCAAACATTTAAGGAAGAAATACCAATTCTCTACCATCTATTTTACAATAGAAGCCAATGGAATACTTCCCAACTTATCTGAAGCCAGCATTACCCTTATACCAAAACCAGATGAAGACATTACAAAAAAAGAAAACTATAGAGCAATAGCTCTCATGAACATAGATGCAAAAATCGTCAACTAAATATTAGCAAACTGAATTAAAAAACATATAAAAAGAATTATACACCATGACCAACTGGGATTTATTCCAAGTTTGCAAGGCTGGTTCAACACTGGGACAGAATGACTAGAGTGGGCTGGAGTTGGATATTTCCCTCCTCCAGGTCAATTAGGATCCAGTAACACTCCAGCAGGTTAGGCTCTGGTTAACTAGTTTCCTGTGAGGGCAGACCTTGTTCAGGAGAACAGAATGCTCTGGTGTATTTCAAAATGGTTCCTTTCCCCGTCCACTGTCAGAAGCCCAAGGGGGAATTTTCTTTGATATTTACTGTGGGAATCCGGTTGAGCTCCTGGAGGTAAATCTTACATTATTGTGTGTGTGTGTATGTGTGTGTGTATTGAGGGGGGGCATGATAGGGTCCCCCTGGACTTTTTTTAATAGAAAATTTAAAGCTAGTCATTATTTATTATTATTATTGAAATATAATGGGCATATAACACTGTATAAGTTTCAGGTGTACATCGTATTGATTTGATACCTTTACATATTGCAATATGTTAGCTGACACCTTTTTCATGTCACACTTATCATTTATTTTTTGTGTTGATAACAGTTAAGATTTAGTCTCTTTGCAATTTTGAAGTTTTTATAATACAGCGTTGTTGACTCTAATCACTATGCTGTGCATTAGATCTCCAGAACTTAATTTATCTACTAGCTTTAAGTTTGTACCATTAAACATCACCTCCCCAATTCTCCTACTCTCAGCCCCTGCTAACCACCATTTTACTCTGTTTTTACCAGTTTGGTTTTTTAGATTCCACATATAAGTGATATACAGTATTTGTTTTTCTCTCTTTGACTTATCTCAGGGTCCATTCATGTTGTTGCAAATGGCAGGATTTCCTTCTTTCTCATGGCTGATAATATTCCATTGCACATATATACCACATCTTTTTTATCCATTCATCTGTTCATGGACATTTAGGTAGTTTCCATATCTTGGCTATTGTGAATAATGCTGCAGAAAACATGGGTGTGCTGACAGCCTTTTGAGATACTGATTTTAGTTTATTTGGATATAAACCCATGGGTTGGATTATTGGATCATCTAGTAGTTCAATTTTTAATTTTTTGAGGAACTGCATCTCTATGCCGATTTACATTCCTACCAACAGCGTGCAAGACTTTCCTTTTCTCCACATCCTTGCCAATATTTGTTATCTCTTGTGTTTTTGAGAAAAGCCACCCCTGGAGTTTTCAATGCTCAGACTTGTTTACACTGAGCCTCCAGGAATTCCTCAATTGCAATTCAGTTTTCCTACCTCAGCACTGGGTCCCATGGCGGTTTCTACTTGTGAATCTCTGCTCTGTTAAGCTGTGACCCCTTTATTCATCTGTCTGTCCATTCGTGGGGGAAGTGGTTTGCTCTGTGTCTTCCCCTCTCTTATGGATCCAAGAACAGCTGTTGATTTTTCCGTCTGTTCAGCTTTTTACTTGTTGTAAGGATGAAGTGGTGACTTCCAAGTTCCTTATATGTGGAACTGGAAACTGGAAGTGTCCCTAGAATCATTTTAAGACTTCTTTTATGATTTAAAGTGCTTTGAAATCCCCATAAGATAGGTTATAAATAGCAAGGGCATTATTATTGTTTACTTCTTGTACATTCTTACTTATTTCCTAAAGCAGAAGTTTTAGGAGAAGTTAGTTTGGCTTCTTTATAGTCTTACTATCAACTTACTATATGACATAGTGCTTCCACTACTAGGTATCTACCCAAGTGAAATGGAAACGTAACATTCGTGAATGTTCATAGTAGCATTATTCATAATAGTCCAACCCTGAAAACAATGCAAATGTCTGTGAACTGGTGAATGTACAAACAAAATGAGGTATAGCTCTACAATGGAATTCTGTTTAACAGTAGAAAGAATGAACTACAGATACATGCTAAAACATGAACAAATTTCAAAAACATTACGTTCACTGAAAGGAGCTAGCTAGATGCAAAAGATGACATATTGTATGATTCTACTGAAGTGTAATGTTCATAGCAGGCAAATCTATAGAAACAGAAAGCAGATGAATGGTTTTCTTTGTTGGGCACAATCTTTTTTAATCTATAGGTTTCCCTCTTTACCTTTTATTGTTCGATGAACACTTACCTTTTTATCCTTGGCTTTTTCTTGACTCACCTGGTGATAACGTCTCCTGTACTGTTTCCTGTTGCAGTCACTAAATGAAGCTTCTCTATTCCTGGTCACTACTTCTCCGTATAGCTTGCTTCTTTAACTATTGAATTTGGTTGTAAGGATTAAATCAGAATACGTGTGTGAATAACTTAGCGTGATTGCTAACATGTGACTGTATTTAAATAAATGGTATGTGTATTGAGAATCAGAATCATAGGACACACAAACATGCACACACACGCACACGGAGGGGTGGGAGGAGAGAGAGATTTTTTTTAAGGAATTGGCTCATGCAATTGTAGGAGCTGGGTAGGCAGGCTGGAAACTCAGGCAGGGTTTCTATGTCACAGTCTAGAGGCTGACTTTCTTCTTCTGGAAATCTCAGTTTTTTCTCTTAAAGCAATATACTGATTGGATGAAGCCAATCCACGTTGTGGGGGGTAAACTGCTTTACTAAAAGTCTGATTTAAATGTTAATACCATTTTAAAAATACCTTCCCAGCAGCATCTAGACTGGTGTTTAAACAACTAGGTACCGTAGCCTAGCCAAGTTGACTCATAAAATTAACCATCACAGTATCTAGTATTATTCTCGCTCCAGGTTTAATTTTCTTTACTCAACTTGGAGTTAACCAGGCCCAGGTTTTTTGTAGCACTTGGGGAGAAGAGCTCAGAGAAAGGACATTCAGCAGAAATCAGGCTCTGATGAGCTAGGCAAATGGTTCTCAACCATGGCAATTCCCAGCCCAGAGTGCACATTAGAATAATCTGGGGAGGTTTTAAAACTATGCGCGAGTGGGTCTGTCATGTGCCAGTGAGAGCCAGGTGAGTCCGATGGGTTTGGGCTGAGAGCCTCTGCCCTGATACAGCCTAGTTCCTTGCTGCTCGAGCATTACCTGGAAGCTTGTTAAAATGCACCTCAGCCCCACGCAGAGCAAGGTTCCGGAAGAGTTAAAGATGTGCCACAATTTCATTCTGGTATTTGGGTTCTGATTTTAATATATTTGGCAAACTACTAAAATTTTGTAAAAGGACTGAACTTTGGTTCATTGTGGATACTATTAATAAGTGATTTTATCAGTAGGGTTTCCTCTTTTAACACGCCATGGCAGTGTATTTGTCTTGGGTTATATTTGAAAGGAAATACTGTTAGTGTTTTAGTAAGTACTCTGCCTTGAGTGTGGTCTTTCTCAGCAAGCAGAGTCATCATATGGATTTGGGGGAAATGAGTGTTTGAAATGTTCTTAGACCTTCTTTAGGTGACAACAATTGCATTTAGAATTTATAGTGTTACAGAAATGACTGTTGGTTGATTTGGGATCTTTAAGCAAAAAGGTCTTTCTTGAAATAAGAAATATCCAAAGTCAGTGAGACATATACAGGAAAGACTCATTTTTCTAAACCTTACTTCTTAGAGATGTTAACGGTTCTGGAAACTCATCATGGATAAGAGGAAGGCTGCCCTAGGCCATCCTATACTGTGACATTTACGTGCTTAGGAATCTTAGACAAATCAATTACCTTTCTGATGCTCAGTTTCCTTATTTTAAAGTAGGGTCACGCAACCTGCCTCACATGGTTTTTCTTAAGAATGAAAATAATGACCTGTATGAAATGCTTGGTCCAGAGTAAGTGCTTAGCAATGCTTCTTCTCTACAGTGCGCCTGGGGATATGGGCAGGGGGAACGTCCATTTGTAGTGGTTGAAACCAGCACTGAGTTCTTAGCATAGTTATTCTTGCACATAATTATAAAGCAAACTTACTGTTTAACAAGAAAATAAATTTTGGTTTACAAGTCAGTCTCTGGTGTCTTTTGCCCAGGGGAGACATTTCTCAAGGGCTGGAACTTTAGTGCTAAGAGACCAAATCCTATACTGACCAAATCCTATCCTATGCTGAAATCAATGAGATATTTTATCAAAAAAGGTGCAATTTAAAAGAACTAGTGTTTTTTTTTTTTTTTCTATTACATAACTACATTCCTGGTCTAGACTTCAAGCCTGCCCAGTAATACATTAGCATGAGGAAATGTCTACCTCCCTTGCCTTAGAATCCCAAATTATTTTAGTGAGATCCGTAGACTCCCCTGCAGGAAGTGGTCAGGGGACTTTGACGCAGTGAATTACATTTGTGTTAGTGAAAAAGTTTTTCATAGTACTTAGAGTCTGTTGGCATATGTCTTTGCTTTTTGCCTACATATTTCCATGCAATGCGGGTAAGGCACTTATAAGTGTATTTCTGGTGCTGATTATTTTATAAAGGAATATTTACGGTGAGTGCCCCTTCCTATTTTCACTTGTCATTTTCTGTTCTCTCTTTATCAGTTTTAGGAAAGGGTGCTGTACTTTTTGAGGAAGTACCTTTTTTCACTAGAGTTATTACCTAGGGTAAGACATATTTTGTCTTTTTTTTTTTTTTAAATCTAACAAAAAGTCACCTTTCTATGACTTCCCTTGTGATGTTGTGTTACATCATTTTGGTTTCAAGGAACAAAGCCTTAAGCCATCCATTTTAAGGGGGGAAAAAAGATTATAAAGAGGAATGTGGACGGGAACTAGAAGGTGTTTGGATCTCTTAAAGCTGTAGGAATTCATTTCTCTTTTACCACCTCTGGGGTCATATAGCACATAACAAACAGGCAATCATTAATATTTGTGGAATGGATTAATTGCTTTTTTCCATGTTACCTCTGGTTCTCTATCCATGTCTGCTTCATTATCCTATTGTTATTAACTGGTCAGTGTCTGTAGTAGGATGAATTCCATAGAAAGCAAAATGACTGGTTTAGCGAATCATAATTGATCCACTATTTGGGTTTATCAGACTGTGCATTCAGAGGGGTCATACTTGAGTCAAGTGTCCACCTTAGGCTAATGAGTGAATACCAGCTTATGTCTGCTTTACTGGTCGTGGGGTTTGTGGTGGGGATGGTGGGCAGTGGAACTAACATGTCTGCTGCATAAGTTTAATTCGAGCTTAAATTAATAGGGACATAGGCTGGGGAAGAGAAGGGAAAGAGAAATTAACATTGAGTGGCTATTAATTGTAGGGCACATTGTTAGATCTTTCATGTATCATTTAAACTCTTAATGGAACTATATTATAGATTTAATATTTTAATTTTAAGTGTGATAAAAGTTCATCTCAGTGATGTTAACTAATCTTCTGTAAAGTCGCTTTGTAAGTACCATGTTTCCCCGAAAATAAGACCTAACTGGACAATGAGTTCTAATGTGACTTCTGGAGCAAAAATTAATATAAGACCGGGTATAATATAATATGATATGATATAATGTAATATAATATAATATAACATAACATAACATAATACTGGGTCTTATTTTACTATAAGATAAATAAGTATCTTATTTTACTATAAGATAGATTTATATATTATATAAATACTTATATAATATAAGACTGGGTCTTATATTAATTTTTGCTCCAAAAGACGCATTAGAGCTGATGGTCCGGCTAGGT